>NW_028261381.1:172564751-172709278 GCF_051295495.1 Thamnophis sirtalis | reverse complement strand
AATCCGGGTCCTCATTTTACCCACCTTGGAAGGATGGAAGGCTGAGTCAACCTTGAGCCGGTGAGATTTGAACAGCCAAACTGCAGACAGCTGAAGTAGCCTGCAGTGCTGCACTCTAACCACTGTGCCACCTCGGCTCTTGTGAGAACATGCAACCTTTTTGACTTCCGCAGAACTCTTGGCATGCTCAGAGGTTGCTTCAATGTCCAGGTAGTTCTCTGACTTACAGCCATTTGTTTAGTGACCAACCGCACCAGTGGTGGGATTCAAAATTTTTTGCCATTCGGTGGGCAGGGCTAGGTGGGGGTGGGTGGCATGTGACTAAGTAGGCGTGGCCAACATGACATCACTCACACCCACGCCCACTTAGTCATACGCCCCCCCCTCCCTAACTAGGCACACCCACAGGAAAAGGTTGGAAAATTTTCCCTATCTACCACCGTCTTCCCTTCACTACTCGCCCCCGTTTTCGCGCTCCCTCCCCACCACCACCTCTTTGGTGGCTTACATTCCGGGTCGGCTGGTTCAGTCTGGAAGGCAAGCAGACCGGAGTTTTCGGCGGCCCCCAGCCAGCTGTTGCTGCTGGGAAGCAGCTGGCTGGCAAAGAAGCCTCCCAGCCGCTGGATCTTGGTATAGCGGCTCTCAAAGAGGCTGGCGGCTGGCTGCAGGCCGCTGAAAAGTCCTCTGGTCAGCAAAAAAAGTGGCTACCATCGCCGCCATCTTCTTCGCTCATGCGCATCCCATTGCCTTGTAAGTCCGCGGTGACCAGCTAGGCAGGGTGAGCAACCCGTAACAGGGGGACCAGTTCGGGGGCGTGGCCAGCCAGCCATCACTACGGGTTCGCCGAACTGGGTAAAATTCCTGCCACCGGTTCAGGCGAACCGCTACGAACCGGCTGAATGCCACCTCTGAACGGCATTGAAAAAGTGACGGGTGACTGTTTTTTTACACTTATGACCATTACAACATCCCCATGCTCAGCACGATAAAAATTTGGATGCTTGGCAGCTGGCTCATATTTACGATGGTTGCAGTGTCCTGGGTCACGCGATTCGCTTTTGCAACCTTCTGACGGGACGTCAGCGTCGAAGCCAGATTCGCTTAACAACGGCTGTTTGAGCAACGGCAGTGAGTAACGGGTGTGACAAAAAAGGCTTGTAGAACGGGACAAAACTCACTTCATTGCGGTCTCGCTTAGCAACGGAACGTTTGGGCTCAAATTGTGGTCGTAAATCGAGGCCTACCTGGATTCTGTTTTAACTGAAACAAGGAACAAACCTTTCTTCTTCTTCCTCTCTAAAACAGCCTTGCGGAGTCCGCTAAATTCTTTCACCAGCCATTTTGGTTCGTCCTTTGGGGTGATGCCTCACGCTACCCTCAATGGGGAATTGTCTGCACCGAGTTCCTACATCAGCATCCATCTTTCTGCAGGCCCCGGAGGCTACGGACGGTCTCCTCTGGTGAGCATCGGGGCAGCCTTCCCAAATGGGTTTCTAAAAAGGGAGGGGGAGAGATTGAGATGAAACTGAATTAGGTCAAATTATCTGACAATCATTCATCCACGAGGTGAAAAATAGCCAGTGGCCATCCCCCAGTCCAGAAGTAGCAGGTGTTGTGGCCTGTCAGCTGCCGGTCCCTTCGACAGCCGAATCAGAGGAGGAGGAGGAGGTGGCATGAGAGTCAGCGTGAGGATCAAGGCAACCTGAGACCTTCGAGGGGGAGAGGGAATGGGGCTGACAGAGAGAGAGAGACAGAAGTGGAGCCTGGGCCATCGTCAGCCATCCAATGGAGAGTCAACAGCCCCCAGGTCTAGAGGTGGCTGATGAGGAAGAGGAGGGACAGCTGGGTCCAGGGCTTGACGCGTAGAAGCGCAGAAGGCAGAGGAGAGGAGAGCAGTGGAAATCCGTGGGCCGGTCCTTGGGACGGAAGAGCCACCACTGCTAGTGAAGCCCCACCCCTTTCGCTCCTCTTTTATCTCCTCTGGGAGGGGCCATTCATTGCCCACCTGTGGCCTTACTCCCAAGTCTACCCTTGTTCCTTAGCTGTTCCCTTCGTCTGGAAACTCTGCGCATGCGCACACTGGGAACAGGCTCCAGCTGTTCGTCTGCCTCACTGCTGTCTGACTCTGAAAGCAGCTGATGACTGTCAGACGGCCCTGGCCCCCTCTCTGCCTCCGACACAGAGCCCTCGTCTGAGCCTTCCCCAGACTCCAGGACTGGCCCATGTTCCCCACCAACCTCCTCACTGTCTGAATCTGCTGCCAGCTCTGCTGGCTGCTGGTGGGCCATAACATATTCCAGTTGCCAAGGCCCTTCAGTACAAGGAGAGGGTGGACTCGATGATCTTTCTTGTTCCCTTCGACTTTACAACTCAGAGACTGGGGGGTCCATGTGTCGGAGAATAATTGCTAACAGAGGTGGCTAGGGGATTCTGGGCACTGAAGTCCACCCATTTTAAAGTGATCAAGTTGGAGAAAACACTGCACTAAAACATTAAACCGAGGCCCTCGCTCCTTCGACGTGGGTACTTGACCTGGGTACTTGAGAGACCGCCTGCTGCCAATTACCTCCCAAAGACCCATTAGATCACACAGGGTCGGCCTCCTCCGGGTTCCGTCTACCAGCCAATGCCACCTGGCTACTACCCGGGGGAGGGCCTTCTCTGTGGCAGCTCCAGCCCTCTGGAACGAACTCCCCACAGAGATTCAGACCCTCACCTCTCTCCAGGCCTTCCCAAAAGCCGCCAAAATCTGGCTTTGCCGGCAGGCCTGGGGTTGATGAGTTCCCCTCCCCTCTCGACCTGTGTGGTTGTGTGACTCTTGGCTATTTTAACTACTTGTATTGTGTTTTATGTTCCCTTTCCTTTTCCCTCTTTGAGTTGTTCGCCGCCCTGAGTCCCTCCCGGAGAAGGGCGGCATACAAATAAAATAAATCTAAATCTAAATCTAAATCCTTCTTTTAAGGAAGACGTGAGATCCTAGTTCTCATGGTTTTGAGTGGATGAACCCTTTCTGCTCTGTTGAGTGTTCAAGTTGGCTATTTTTGTGGCCCACCAGTGGCCAGCACAGCTGGCAGCAGATTCGGACAGTGAGGAGGTTGGGGAGGAAGATGGGCCAGTCCTGGAGTCTGGGGAAGGCTCTGATGAGGGCTCTGTGTCGGAGGCAGAGACAGGGCCAGGGCCGTCTAACAGTGATCAGCTGCCTTCAGAGTCAGATATCAGTGAGGCAGAAGAACAGCTGGAGCCTCTTCCCAGTGTCCGCATGCACAGAGTTGCCAGACGAAGGGAAGAGCTAAAGAACAGGGGTCGATTCGGGAGTAAGGCCATAGGTGGACAGTGAATGGCCCCTCCCAGAGGAAATAAAAGAGGAGCGAAAGGGGAGTGGAGTTTGCAGGAGAGACAATTAGTTTGCTTCATGCTCTTGGGAAGCCTCAATCAGAACAGGGGTGAATAAAATAAGGGCATTGCATTGCAGTAGCTTGGTCCTTTGTGTATATACAGAATTTTGTATTTTTTCCATACTTCGCCTGTACTAGTCATTTCCACAGCATCAAAGCGGTGCGTTAAGCTGGGAAGCTTCCAAAGCTAAAACAGATTTTCATCACGAGTCCCCAGCTGATCCCCGATTCCTTCCTTGGTTTCCACAGGTGGCTTTTGAATCTCACCCACATTTGCGGGGATCGCCCCCCTCGGCCTCCCTCCCTGCTATTTCCAGCTGCAAGCCGTAAGTCCGGTTTCCTGATTGAGAGCGGGGGGTGGTGGTGGTGGTGGAGATGTGATTTTTCTCGGTGATTATGTATTTTATTTATTTCCTTCTGTGCTTATTTCTATCTTGCCCAGAGGGGACTCAAGATCTAGATCTGTGTTTCTCAACCTTGGCCACTTGAAGATGTCCGGACTTCAACTCCCAGAATTCCCCAGCCAGCGAATGCTGGCTGGGGAATTCTGGGAGTTGAAGTCCGGACATCTTCAAGTGGCCAAGGTTGAGAAACACAGATCTAGAAGATTTATCACCAATGAAAACAAAAAGATAAAGACATTGAAACATCAAAAGAATAACATTGATTAACGATTGGAGATTTAGGCTAGGGATCTCCAAAACTTTTGGATCAGGCAGCTTTTTATCGGTAAAACAAGAAATAGAAGTACGTCTTGACTTACGAACAGTTCATTTAGTGACCGTTCAAAATTACAACGCCACCGAAAAAATGTGTGATTTATTTCACACTTTAAGACCTTTGCAGCATCGCCATGATGATGCGATCAAAACTGAGACGCTTAGCAACTGACTCATATTTATGACGGTTGCCGTGTGCTGGAGTCAGGCGATCCCCTTTTGCGACCGTCTGACGAGAAAGGTCACCGGGAAAGCCAGATTCACTTAACCACCGTGTTACTCACTTAACAACGGCCGTGATTCATTTAAGAATGGTGGCAAGAATGGTCGCAAAAATGGGGCTTAGCAACTGCCTCGCTTAGCGACGTAAACTCTAGGCTCAATTGCGGTCGTATGTCCGAGGACTAGGTGTAATGGAGGTCAATTCTTGGATCCTGACAGGGCCTATTCCTTCCACGTGAGCGCTGACGGGCAAATGCAGCCGGTGCCCCTTCCCTCCCGACGCCCTGATCGGCTCCGGCATCCCACGCCACGCCCGCCAGCTCCACACGCTCTCCCACGGCGAGGTGGTCTGTGCCGTCACCATCAGCAATTCCACCCAGCACGTCTACACGGGGGCAAAGGCTGCGTCAAGGTCTGGGATGTGGGGCAGCCGGGCACCAAGACCCCCGTGGCGCAGCTGGACTGCCTGGTAAGCCAAGCGGGAGCCTCCCTGAATGAATGGCCGGGTGCAAAGCGTTGGCGTTGGCTGGATTTTATGATGATGCTTCTTCTCCCTCCTTCTCCTTCTATCTCTTCCCTTCCCCATCTTTCCTTCCTTCCTGCCTTCATTCATTCATTCACATCTCCCCTTTCCTTCCTTCCCTCTCCTCTCTGTTTCCTTCCCTCCTTCCTTCTCTTTCCCTTCTTCTCTTTCTTTCCTTTTTTCCTTCCTTCTCTCTTTCCTTCTCTTACCTCCCATCTTCCTTTGCTCCCACTCTCTTCTCTCCTTCTTCCTTGTCTATCTTCCTTCCTTCTTCCTTCCCTTCCTTCCTTCCTTTCTTCCTTCCTGTCCCCAATCTCCTTCTTTTCCTCCCTCCCTCCCTCTCCCTCCCTCTCCCTCCCTCCTTGTTTGTTGTCCCCCAACTCCTTCCTTCCTTTTCTTATTTTTCCTCCCTTCCTTCTCTTATTTTTCCTTCTTTCCTTCTCTTATTTTCCTTCCTTCCTTCTCTTATTTTTCCTTTCTTCCTTCTCTTAATTTTCCTTCCTTCCTTCTCTTATTTTTCCTTCCTTCCTTCTCTTATTTTTCCTTTCTTCCTTCTCTTAATTTTCCTTCCTTCCTTCTCTTATTTTTCCTTCCTTCTCTTATTTTTTCCTTCCTTCCTTCTCTTATTTTTCCTTCCTTCCTTCTCTTATTTTTCCTTCCTTCCTTCTCTTATTTTTCCTTCCTTCCTTCTCTTATTTTTCCTCCCTTCCTTCTCTTATTTTTCCTTCCTTCCTTCTCTTATTTTTCCTTCCTTCCTTCTCTTATTTTTCCTTTCTTCCTTCTCTTAATTTTCCTTCCTTCCTTTTCTTATTTTTCCTTCCTTCCTTCTCTTATTTTTCCTTTCTTCCTTCTCTTAATTTTCCTTCCTTCCTTCTCTTATTTTTCCTTCCTTCTCTTAATTTTCCTTCCTTCCTTCTCTTATTTTTCCTTCCTTCCTTCTCTTATTTTTCCTTCCTTCTCTTAATTTTCCTTCCTTCTCTTATTTTTCCTTCCTTCCTTCTCTTATTTTTCCTTCCTTCCTTCTCTTATTTTTCCTTCCTTCCTTCTCTTAATTTTCCTTCCTTCCTTCTCTTATTTTTCCTTCCTTCCTTCTCTTAATTTTCCTTCTTTCCTTCTCTTAATTTTCCTTCCTTCCTTCTCTTATTTTTCCTTCCTTCCTTCTCTTAATTTTCCTTCCTTCCTTTTCTTATTTTTCCTTCCTTCCTTCTCTTAATTTTCCTTCCTTCCTTCTCTTATTTTTCCTTCCTTCCTTCTCTTAATTTTCCTTCCTTCCTTCTCTATTTTTCCTTCCTTCCTTCTCTTAATTTTCCTTCCTTCCTTCTCTTATTTTTCCTTCCTTCCTTCTCTTATTTTCCTTCCTTCCTTCTCTTATTTTTCCTTCCTTCCTTCTCTTATTTTTTTCTTCCTTCTAATTTTCCTTCCTTCCTTCTCTTATTTTTCCTTCCTTCCTTCTCTTATTTTTCCTCCTTCCTTCTCTTATTTTTCCTTCCTTCCTTCTCTTATTTTTCCTCCTTCCTTCTCTTATTTTTCCTTCCTTCCTTCTCTTATTTTCCTTCCTTCCTTCTCTTAATTTTCCTTCCTTCCTTCTCTTATTTTTCCTTCCTTCCTTCTCTTAATTTTCCTTCCTTCCTTCTCTTATTTTTCCTTCCTTCCTTCTCTTATTTTTCCTCCTTCCTTCTCTTATTTTTCCTTCCTTCCTTCTCTTATTTTTCCTCCTTCCTTCTCTTATTTTTCCTTCCTTCCTTCTCTTATTTTTCCTTCCTTCCTTCTCTTAATTTTCCTTCCTTCCTTCTCTTATTTTTCCTTCCTTCCTTCTCTTAATTTTCCTTCTTTCCTTCTCTTAATTTTCCTTCCTTCCTTCTCTTATTTTTCCTTCCTTCCTTCTCTTAATTTTCCTTCCTTCCTTTTCTTATTTTTCCTTCCTTCCTTCTCTTAATTTTCCTTCCTTCCTTCTCTTATTTTTCCTTCCTTCCTTCTCTTAATTTTCCTTCCTTCCTTCTCTTATTTTTCCTTCCTTCCTTCTCTTAATTTTCCTTCCTTCCTTCTCTTATTTTTCCTTCCTTCCTTCTCTTAATTTTCCTTCCTTCCTTCTCTTATTTTTCCTTCCTTCCTTCTCTTATTTTTCCTCCTTCCTTGTCTTATTTTTCCTTCCTTCCTTCTTATTTTTCCTCCTTCCTTCTCTTATTTTTCCTTCCTTCCTTTTCTTATTTTTCCTTCCTTCCTTCTCTTATTTTTCCTTCCTTCCTTCTCTTATTTTTCCTTCCTTCTCTTAATTTTCCTTCCTTCTCTTATTTTTCCTTCCTTCCTTCTCTTATTTTTCCTTCCTTCCTTCTCTTAATTTTCCTTCCTTCCTTCTCTTATTTTTCCTTCCTTCCTTCTCTTATTTTTCCTTCCTTCCTTCTCTTAATTTTCCTTCCTTCCTTCTCTTATTTTTCCTTCCTTCCTTCTCTTATTTTTCCTTCCTTCCTTCTCTTAATTTTCCTTCCTTCCTTCTCTTAATTTTCCTCCTTCCTTCTCTTATTTTTCCTTCCTTCCTTTTCTTATTTTTCCTTCCTTCCTTCTCTTATTTTTCCTTCCTTCCTTCTCTTATTTTTCCTTCCTTCCTTCTCTTAATTTTCCTTCCTTCCTTCTCTTAATTTTCCTTCCTTCCTTCTCTTATTTTTCCTTCCTTCCTTCTCTTAATTTTCCTTCCTTCCTTCTCTTAATTTTCCTTCCTTCCTTCTCTTAATTTTCCTTCCTTCCTTCTCTTATTTTTCCTTCCTTCCTTCTCTTATTTTTCCTCCTTCCTTCTCTTATTTTTCCTTCCTTCCTTCTCTTATTTTTCCTCCTTCCTTCTCTTATTTTTCCTTCCTTCCTTTTCTTATTTTTCCTTCCTTCCTTCTCTTATTTTTCCTTCCTTCCTTCTCTTATTTTTCCTTCCTTCTCTTAATTTTCCTTCCTTCTCTTATTTTTCCTTCCTTCCTTCTCTTATTTTTCCTTCCTTCCTTCTCTTAATTTTCCTTCCTTCCTTCTCTTATTTTTCCTTCCTTCCTTCTCTTATTTTTCCTTCCTTCCTTTTCTTATTTTTCCTTCCTTCCTTTTCTTATTTTTCCTTCCTTCCTTCTCTTATTTTTCCTTCCTTCCTTCTCTTATTTTTCCTTCCTTCCTTCTCTTAATTTTCCTTCCTTCCTTCTCTTAATTTTCCTTCCTTCCTTCTCTTAATTTTCATTCCTTCCTTCTCTTATTTTTCCTTCCTTCCTTTTCTTATTTTTCCTTCCTTCCTTCTCTTATTTTTCCTTTCTTCCTGTTCCTTCCTTCCCTCCATTTTCATTTCATTTTCTGGGATGTGGGGCAGCCAGGCACCAAGACCCCCGTGGCACAGCTGGACTGCCTGGTACGTACAAGGAAGACTTCTTTTTACGACGGTCCGACAATTAGCCTCTCTTGTGATCATGCGTACCATTATTTTGCAATTCTGGTGTGATTTGACCTGAGAAGGTTTTGCTATCATTCCTGCAAGCCGTTTGGCTGAGTTTTGGGTCGAAAATGGGATGACTCCCTTGATATTTTCTTTGGTTTTTCAGGATTCAGGTTTTCTGTATCAAGTACTCATACAGTACTTAGTAGAATAAAAGAGTTGGAAGGGGCCTTGGAGGTCTTCTAGTCCAACCCCCTGCTCAGGCAGGAAACCCTATGTCATTTCAGACAAATGGTCATCCTCCAACATCATCTTAAAAACCGTGTTATATTATATAGAAAGAGAAGTGAATGAATCCTGCTGAATCCGTTACCTGTGTTTGCTTTCTGGCTGCCACAAACTCTGACCAGATTTATATCATTTTCTGCCTTCCCCCCTCCCCCCACCCTCCAGAACCGAGATAACTACATTCGATCCTGCAAGCTTCTTCCCGACGGCCACAGCCTCATCGTTGGGGGCGAGGCCAGCACCTTGTCCATCTGGGACTTGGCGGCCCCCACGCCCCGGATCAAGGCCGAGCTGACCTCCTCCGCCCCGGCCTGCTACGCTCTGGCCATCAGCCCTGACGCCAAAGTCTGCTTCTCCTGCTGCAGCGACGGCAACATCGTGGTCTGGGATCTGCAGAACCAAACCATGGTTAGGTGAGAGAGAGCCATGAATGCCTAATCTGGCATTTTCCCAAGATCGTTTTAGACGTTTAGCGGCGGGATGCTGGTTGTGACCGCTGAGGAGGGAATGCAGGCAGCCTTACCGGTAGTCCTCGACTTACAACCCTTCGTTTGGTGAGCGTCCAAAGTTGCAAAGACGCTGAAAAAAATGACACGACCAGTTTTCACATTCGTAACCATAGCAAGCATCTCTCTGGTCACGTGATCCAAATTCAGAGCGCTTGACAACTGGCTCATAGTTATGACGGTTGCAATGTCCAGGGGTCACGCGATCATCATTTGTGACCCTCACAGCCGGTTTCTGACAAGCAAAGCAATGGGGGATGCCAGATTCACTTAACGACCGCATGAGTCACTTCACAGCTGCAATGATTCACTAAATAGCTGAGGCAAAAAAAAGGTTGTAAACTGTGGGATAGCTCCCTTAACAACCGTCTTGCTTAGCAGTGGAAGTTATGGGCTCAACTGAGGTCGTAATTCGAGGACTACCTGTTTTAAAAATCCTTCCTTCCTTCCTGAAGCAGAAAAACTAAAATATTTCTTCAACCTTAGTAAGAAATAAACAAAAGTTTTCGGTTGTATGATGTTGCTGTTGCTGTCACTACAGGTAGTCCTCAACTTACAACAGTTCACTTAGTGACCGAAGTTGCAACGACACTGAAAAAAGTGACTTATGACCATTTTTCACACTTACGACCGTTGCAGCATCCCTATGCTCACATGATCAAAATTGAGGCACTTGGGAACTGATTCACATTTACGACAGTTGCAGAGTCCTATGTGATCCGCTTCTGCGACCTTCCGACAAGCAAAGTCAATGGGGGGATTCACTTAACAGCCGAGTTTCTAATTTAACAACTGCAGTGATTCACTTAACAACTGTGGCAAGAAAGGTCATAAAATGGGGCAAAACTCAATAAATGTTTTACTTAACAACCAAAATTGGGGGCTCAATTGTGGTCGTAAGTCAAGGATCACGACTTACGTATTATTAATTTTATTCTTCTCCTGACATTTAATCAAACCACACATTGTTTAAACCTGGTTCGTTCAGAAAACCACACTGGCTAAGCTTCTCCCAGCCCCAAAGCAAATACAGGTAGTCCTCGTTTTATATAACAGAGGCTGGAATTTCTGCCTTAAGTCACGACGGTTGTAAATCGAGGGTGATCATAAGGACCCACCTGATTTATACACTTATTTATGAGAGTGTCATCATCTTCTTTTAATGATGTCATAATCCCTTGTGGGTGGAGTCTGAGCAACTGAATTGGGCTGAGTGTTTACTGGCCGGATGCTCTTCTGTTGCCATTGCGGAGCTTAGTTCAGATTTGGGACAGTATTATGATTTAACAGAAATAAATAAGAGGAGCTCTTGCTGGTTTCTGCCTCCCTTTGCAGGCAGTTCCAAGGTCACACAGACGGGGCGAGCTGCATTGATATCTCCAATTATGGCACCAAACTTTGGACCGGCGGTTTGGACAACACCGTCCGGTGCTGGGATCTCCGCGAAGGCCGGCAGCTGCAACAACACGACTTCACCTCGCAGGTCAGCTGGGAAAGGGGTGGAGACCTTTGATGGACAGCCTTTGAGTGGGTGGGGCCTCCGGTGGCAACCAATCAGCCCTGGGAAGGGGCAGGATTTTGGCACACCGATATTGGACAAGCCGGCGATTTTCATTTACCGATCACAATGGGACCAGCAACTCTGTCACTAAGTGGAAAAATCACACGACTTTAATGGGCTTAACCAGCTCACCTCCCGTTTGGTGGTGAAGCAAATCGTTGCGTTTTTTTAACCAAGGCATTATGTGACACCCTCCCACTCCCCAAAATTGTTATTTTTGCTTCCACATTCTTCACGAATTGTGGTTATCTGCAGCCTGTTGTGAAGCTTTGTTTTACACCATTGCGGCTTCAAACGGTTGCTAAAGAAGGCGGTCAGTAAGGGAGGACTGCTGTAATTATGGGTGGTCCTCCTTTAAGGGCAGTAATTGGAGCTGGGAACTCTGCTGTTAAGTGAGGCGGTTGTATGTTGAAAAATCATGTTCATCGATGACCGTTGTGACACGGGGAGGGGTGGTGGTGGCAATTAATTGAGGACTTCATATTGCAACGTTCGACTTCCTACCAGCTTCCCCAGTGATCAAGGGCTGACTTTCTATAACGCCCGCCAGTCACTCCCTTCCCTAAAAGAAGACAAAGCGATGTTGTTGTTTTTTTAAAAAAAAACACCTTACATTTAGCATGTTGTAAAAGTGTAATCACTTGACTTTGAATTAATCTAGTTTATGTAAATGAAGCCTTTCTCCTGCTGTTAACTTTGCAGGCATCAGGACTAGAATCTTTGGCTGTGGATTTTGCTTTGTGTGTTTCAAATGCACCATCCTGGCCCTTAAACCTTTTAAAGCTTTAATCTTCAACTGTTCCCATCTCTCTCTCTCTCTCTCTCTCTCTCTCTCTCTCTCTCTCTCTCTCTCTCTCTCTCTCTCTCTCTCTCTCTCTCTCTCCCTCCCTCCCCTCCCTCCTTCCTTCCTTTCTATTTTTTCCTATCTCTCTTCCTTCCTTTCTTTTTTCTTCTCCTTCCTTCCTTCCTTCCTTTCCTTCCTTCCTTCCTTCCTTCCCTTCCTTTGCCTGCCTTCCTGTACCTCCCTCCCTCTTTCCCTTTTCTTCTCCCTCTCTTCTTTTTCTTTCCTTCTTTCCTTTGCCTACATTCCTGTACCTACCTACCTACCGTCCTTCCTTCTTCTCCCTTCTCTTTTTTCCTTCCTTCCTTCTCTTCTTTTTCCTTCCTTCCTTCTCCCTTATCTTCTTTTTCCTGCCTTCCTTCCTTCCCTCCCTCCCTCTCTTCTCTTCTTTCTCCTTCCTTCCTTCCCTCCCTCTTTCTCTCCCTCTCCCCCTCCTTCCTTCCTTTCTATTTTTCCCTATCTCTCTCTTTCTCTTTCTTTTTTCTTCTCCTTCCTTCCTTTCACACTTTTTCTTTCCTTCCTTCCCTTCCTTTGCCTGCCTTCCTGTACCTCTCTCCCTCTCTTTCTCCCTTCTCTTCTTTTTCCTTCCTTCCTTCCTTCTTTCCTTCCTTCCTTTGCCTACATTCCTGTACCTACCTACCTACCTTCCTTCCTTCTTCTCGCTTCTTTTTTCCTTCCTTTCTTCTCTTCTTTTTCCTTCCTTCCTTCTTTCTTTCCTTCCTTTGCCTGCATTCCTGTACCTCCCCCCTCCCTTCTCTTCTTTTTCCCTTCTTCCTTCCTTCCTTCCTTCTTTCTCCCTTATCTTCTTTTTCCTTCCTTCCCTCCCTCCCTTCTCTTCTTTTTCCTTCCTTCCTCCTCCCTTCTCTTCTTTTTCCTTCCTTCCTTCCTTCCTTCCTTCCTTCCTTCCTTCCTTCCTTCCTTCCTTCCTTCCTTCCTTCCTTCTTTCCTTCCTTTCTTTCTTCCCTCCCTCTCTTCTCTTCTTTTTCCTTCCTTCCTTCCCTCCCTTCTCTTCTTTTCCCTTCCTTCCTTCCTTCCTTCCTTCCTTCCTTCCTTCCTTCCTTCCTTCCTTCCTTCCTTCCTTCCCCTCTCCCTCCTCTCTCTCCAGATCTTCTCCCTGGGCTACTGCCCCACGGGGGAGTGGCTGGCCGTGGGGATGGAGAGCAGCAACGTGGAAATCCTCCACGTGACCAAATCGGAGAAGTACCAGCTGCACCTTCACGAGAGCTGCGTCCTCTCCCTGAAGTTCGCTTCCTGTGGTAGGTTGCGTGGGTAAGAAAGACGAGACAGCTGGTGGAGCTCCAGGCGTCCTTACTCACCCCATCTGTCCTTATCCTGGCTGCATTCGCACAACCCTGCTTAGCCAAGTCACCGTCACACACAACGCAATAAAATGCAGGAAAGCACAGGTGGTCCTCGACTTGCAACATCTCACTTATTGACTGTTCAAAGTTACAACAGCACTGAAAAAAGTGACTTGGGACCATTTTTCACACTTACGACGGTTGCCGCTTCCCCTTGGTCACATGATTTAAGTTTGAATGCTTGGCCACTGACTCATATTTATGACAGTTGCGGTAAAATGAGGCAAAAATCACTTAACAAATTTCTCACTTAGCAACGTAAATGCAGGGCTCAGTTGTGGTCGTAAGTCAAGGTTATAGTAACCTCTATAGTTTTTTTAAAACTACTATACAAGTAGTCCTCGACTTACGACCACAATTGGGACAGAATTTCCATGGCTATGCAAAGACAGTTGTTAAATGAGTGGCACCTGAGGTGACACCCTTTTTGTTTTGCTACAGTTTTTAAGTGAATAATGCGGTCGTTAAGCAGGTCTGACTTTGCGTGTCAGAAGGGAAGGTCTCAAATGGGAATTCACATGACCCCAGGACGTTGCAACTGTCATAAAATACATGCGGGTTGCCAAACAACCGAGTTCTGATCGCGTGACTTTGGGAATGCTGCAGTGGTCGTAAATGCGAGGACTGGTTTGCAAGTCACTCTTTTCAGTACCCTTGTTCTCAACTCTGAAGCGAACCTGCCTGGGTTGCCACAGTGCGAAGATGGGATAGGGACGGGGAGCATAGTCAGATGGGGGTTTTTTTGTAGCCGAAACAAAATAGTTTCTTGTGGGAACCAAGGTCATTCCAACAGATGGCTGGAGAGAGGAGGAGTCCTCTTACCAGGCGACTAGCCAGTACTTTGATTGGACAATGGGACTGATTATTTGGGGGAAAGGGGAAAACCGTGGGAACTTTCAGAGTCGGTTTTCACCAGTTTGTGCCAATACGATATCTCTTTGAGGAATATGCCTGCCTGTTTTCTATGGAGTTATTACTTGTAACTTGAAGCGGTCACTAAAGGAATGATTGTAAGTCGAGGACCCTTAAACAGCTCCTGGGACTTCAGAAGCGTCTCTCTCTCTCTCTCTTTTATCATCTGTAAAGGTTGTGCACACAGACCGGATCATTTCTCTGTTTTTCCTCTCCTCTCTCGCTGCAGGCAAATGGTTTATCAGCACCGGGAAAGATAATCTGCTTAACGCATGGCGGGCTCCCTATGGCGCCAGCATCTTTCAGGTAATGGAGACTGAGGGTTGCACAGCTGCTGGCTGAACCAGGGGTCTCCAGCCTTGACAACTTTTAAGCCTGGAGGACTTCAACTCCCAGAATTCCCCAACCGGCTGGCTGGGGAATTCTGGGAGTTGAAATCCTCCAGGCTTAAAGTTGCCAAGGTTGGAGACCCCTGGGCTAAACGCTTTCGGTCTCTGCCGAAAATACAAAATGATTGCGGGATTTCTGGATGGAAGGGAGACCTGTACGATTCAGCCAGGTTGGGTTTTAAGAGGACCCAGGTTGCAGCGTGGCTCACTTCTTAGAGCTACCTGTCCCAAAGGTGCTTTTTTTTCTGGAGGCAACTGGACTTTCTGTTTTCTTTTTCTTTGGAAGTTGTTTCGCTTCTCATGCAAAAAGCTTCTTCAGCTCTGACAGGTTGGTGGGGAATGGAAGGGACTAGAGCTCCCAGTCTCCTGGTGATTGGCCCAACGTCACCCAGCTCTCTTTCATGTCTGAGGTGGGACTAGAACTCAACATCTCCTGGTGATTGGCCCAAAGTCACCCAGCCAGATTTCACGCCTAAGGTGCAGGACTAGAATTCCCTATCTCTTAGTGATTGGTTCAAAGTCACCAAGCTGGTTTTCATGCCTAATTTGGGACTAGAACTCACCTTCTCCCGGTGATTGGTCCAAAGCCACCCAGTCAGATTTCACGCCTAAGGTGCAGGACTAGAATTCCCCATCTCTTAGTGATTGGTTCAAAGTCACCAAGCTGGTGTTCATGCCTAATTTGGGACTAGAACTCACCTTCTCCCGGTGATGGCTCAAAGTCACTCAGATGGCTTTCATACTGACGATGGGACTAGAACTCACTTTCTCCTGGTGACTGTTTTCTTCTCTATTTAAGAGTTTGGTCTAGTGATTAAGGTACTGGGAGGCATTGAGTTCTAGTTCTGCCTTAGCCATGAAAGTCAGCTGGGTTGCCTTTGGGCCAGTCACTAGGAGAAGGTGAGTTCTAGTATGGCAAAAGGAGACACCAATAATCCGCGTTGCCAAGCAAGACGTCTTGTGAAAATCGGGTGAGTTTCCCGGTTGAACGTTGGCAGAATCAGTCCGTTTCTTCTCTTCATTTCCCTGCTTCCTTTTGCAGTCCAAAGAATCTTCCTCGGTTCTGAGCTGCGACATCTCGGCTAATGACAAGTTTATCGTGACCGGATCAGGAGACAAGAAAGCCACGGTTTATGAGCTGGTCTACTGAGCCATGTTCCTCATTTCGGGCGGCTAGGAGATCCAAACGCTTTCGTTTCCCTGGAAAAAATGTATCTTCTCCACTGGCTTCGGAGACGGTGGTGCTGAAACGGCCTTTGCGCTTCCAACCCTCCTTGCAGACGCATGAGGACTAGAAACTTGAAAGAGCTGAGAGTCTCAGGAAGATATTTTTCCTCCCTCAAGAAACAATTTTTTTTCCAGATCCCCAATGGAGCAAAATCTTTTCATTATCCCCCAGAAGGGGCTGGAAGATCACTTCAAAGTTTGACATGTTGAGTAGCCAATCCACATCAGGCTCATCCGAGCCCCGCCCACATTCCAACCACCTAAATGCTGCAGTCATATTTTCATTTTTGAATGGCTGCATTTGCACCTCGCAAATAGATCTACAGGTTGTCCCTGACTTATGACCGGTTGCTTAATGACTTTTTGAAGTTACGACGGACCCTGGAATTTATGACCTGGTTTCAAAGTTGCAATTTCTTCTTCACCCCTGTGGTCCTGTGACCAATAACTACTTTTTGACTAGGTCTTCATTTACACCCATTTGCAGCACCCCATGGTCATATCATCATGATTTACGTTTTTGCTGGGAACCGGTTTCTGGCAAAAAGAAATCACTCCAAATTGGCTCCATTACAGTTGTAAGTTAAGGGCTATCTGTATTTAGCCCATTTTTTTTGATCTGGACAGCTGTTTCGGCTGCTCTGTAACACCCTCTCTTTTTCTTGGAGGACTGAGTGGGCCAGTCTAGGCTTTTGGATTGTCTGCCTGGTTGACCCAGGTTAATTTGATTCATAATTACCTTGATTTAAAGTTGAACCTCTCTGCTGCTTTTCCAAACACCCAGCAAGTTAGCAGGACCCCATGAGAATCTCCACCACTGACCTGGTTAAGCACATGAATGAGAATCCAGCCAACATTAAAATTGGCCACCGATTCTCACAAACCCTGGTCAGTAAGACCAGTAGCCCAGATTACGATGGCTCTTGTTTTGCGGCAACGGGAAAACCACAGATGCATGCCTCCAATGTTCTTTTTGCGCTTTTGAACATAATGTGCAAAAATTTGTTAGCTCAAAGTGTTTCTGGAAAGAACTTTCCAAATGTTACGTGAATAGAGGGGAAAATAAACATAAAAATATGTAAAAATTGTGAAGCTATTTTTTTAAAAGAACAAACTTTTATGGACAATGTCTTAGAATAGTATTATTTATTCTTGGCAACTTGAAGATGTGTGGACTTCAACTCCCAGAATCCACTAATGCTGGTTGGGGAATTCTGGGAGTTGCAATAGCAATAGCAATAGCAGTAGACTTATATACCGCTTCATAGGCCTTTCAGGCCTCTCTAAGCGGTTTACAGAGAGTCAGCATATTGCCCCCAACAATCTGGGTCCTCATTTTACCCACCTCGGAAGGATGGAAGGCTGAGTCAACCCTGAGCCGGTGAGATTTGAACCGCTGACCTGCTGATCTAGCAGTAGCCTGCAGTGCTGCATTTAACCACTGCGCCACCTTGGCTCAGTTGATGTTTATTAATGCTGTTTGGGAATTCTGGGAGGTGAAGTCCATTAATGCTGGTTGGGGAATTCTGGGAGTTGATGTTTATTAATGCTGTTTGGGAATTCTGGGAGGTGAAGTCCATTAATGCTGGTTGGGGAATTCTGGGAGTTGATGTTTATTAATGCTGTTTGGGAATTCTGGGAGGTGAAGTCCATTAATGCTGTTTGGGGAATTCTGGGAGTTGAGTTTATTAGACTTGTATGCCGCCCTATTCCCAGGGGGACTCAGGGCGGCTAACAAACTAAGGGGATGGGGGTAACACAAAAAAGACAAACAAGACAAAAAGCAAAATACAAGAACAGATTAAAACACCACAACAGCCACGACAATTCGAGTGGGGTTGGGAACTCATCAGCCCCAGGCCTGCCGGAACAGCCAGGTCTTGACGGCTTTGCGGAAAGCCTGAAGGGTGGTGAGGGTCCGAATCTCCACGGGGAGATCATTCCAAAGGGCTGGAGCAGCCACAGAGAAGGCTCTCCCCCGGGTGGTCGACAGTCGACACTGGCTAGCTGATGGAACCCGGAGGAGGCCTAATCTGTGGGATCTAATTGGTCGCAGGGAGGTAATTGGCAGGAGGCGGTCTCTCAAGTACCCAGGTCCGATACCATGCAGTTGAAGTCCATTAATGCTGTTTGGGGAATTCTGGGAGTTGATGTTTATTAATGCTGGTTGAGGAATTCTGGGAAGTGAAATCCATTAATGCTGTTTGGGGAATTCTGGGAGTTGATGTTTATTAATGCTGGTTGAGGAATTCTGGGAAGTGAAATCCATTAATGCTGTTTGGGGAATTCTGGGAGTTGAGGTCCATTAATGCTGTTTGGGGAATTCTGGGATTTGTTTATTAATGCTGGTTGAGGAATTCTGGGAAGTGAAATCCATTAATGCTGTTTGGAGAATTCTGGGAGTTGAAGTCCATTAATGCTGTTTGGGGAATTCTGGAAGGTGAAGTCCATTAATGCTGTTTGGAGAATTCTGGGAGTTGAGGTCCATTACTGGCTGGGGAGTTCCTTTGTGTCCTGAAGCAGACAAAATACGTTGTACTGGAGCACATGGGAAAAAGTCCAATCCCAGCTAATCAACAAAGCAAGAAATTTTAGCGTTCAAAAGGGATCGTGAAGCCCCTCCCCGAGTCATCTTCAGATCCAAACTTTTAGTTACGTAATGCAATTGGCAGAAATGGCAAAACTGACAGCCTTGATTGAAGAAGACTTTTTAATTCTGACTTGGAAACCTCTCTAGGAATATTTATGAGACACCGAGAGAAGCAAAACTTTGATTTGGGTTTTGAGGATTAGAATGACTGGGGTTTATAGACGTAATAGAGACTGTTGTTAAAGAGTCAGATATATGTTTTGATCTATTATCTGTAAGGAAAAAAAAGTTGGAAGTTGTTCCCTCCCCCCGCCACCCCAATTTCTGCCCTTTTATCTTGCCTTTCGCCCAGTATTTCCGCCCCTCCCCCCTCATTTTATTTGCTGCTTTTTTATGTTTTTCAAAAATGGTAGTTGACAGATTAACAATTCCAGAGTGGAAGAGATCTCCTAGACCCCTGATGGCAAACCAATGGTGGATTTTAAAATTTTTTTAAAAACCTCTTCTGTAGGTGTGGCCTGCTTTGTGGGAGTGGCTTGCCAGCCATGTGACCGGCTAGGAGTGGCTTGCCAGCCATGTGACCGGGTGGGTGTGGCCAACTTGTAAAATGTGGTGAAACTCACTTAACAACGCTCTTGCTTTAGCAACCAAAATGTTGGCTCAGAAACTCTGGCATTTGAACACAAGTCTTAAAGCCGTCAAGTTACAAGACCCTTGCACCCCTAACCCTTTAGAAAAAAAACCCAGGGTGTTCAAACTTGACATCTTTAAGACTTGCTGCTTGCGCATGCTCGGCTGGGAAGATTGCTCGCGCATGCACAGGTGAGTAGGCACGTGCATGATAAAGCACCCAAACAGTTTTGGCACACCTTTAAAAAAAGGTTAGCCATCCCTCTCCTAGACCAAAATCAATGGATAGATGACAGATGGATGAAAGACATAGATAGATAGATAGATAGATAGATAGATAGATAGATAGATAGATAGATAGATAGATAGATAGACAGACAGACAGACGATAGATATATAGATGATAGATATATAGATAATAGATAGATGATATAGATAAAAGATAGATAGATGATAGATGATAGAAGAGAGATGATAGATAGAAGAGAGATGATAGATGATAGATAGATAGATGATAGATAGAAGAGAGATGATAGAGAGATGATAGATAGATAGATGATAGAAGAGAGATAGATAGAAAGATGATAGATAGATGATAGATAGATAGATGATAGATATGGATAGATGATAGATAGGTAGATGATAGAGATGATAAATGATAGACATAGATAGATAGATGATAGATAGATAGATAGATGATATAGATAGATGATAGATGATATTGATAGGTAGATGATATAGATAGATGATAAATAGATGATAGATAGATAATAGATATAGATAGATGATAGATATAGATAGATTGATAGATGATATAGATATAGATGATAGATAGATATAGATGATATAGATAGATGATAGATGATAATGATATAGATAAATTATAGATGGATAGATGATAGATAGATAGGGAGGGTGATGATGATGATATAGATAGATAAATAGAGAGATGATAGACCAGGGGTGCATCAGGGCTGTTTAACCTTGGAGGGGGGGGGGGGGCATGGCCAGCTTTATGTCACTTGTGTGATCAAATGCCACTTTTACAAGTAGTTTGTTTTGCTAGCCCTTTGCCAGAGACATATAGATGATAGACAGATGACATAGATGATGATGAGTTATATAGACATATATATGATAGATGATATAAATATAGATAATAGACAGATGATAGACAGATATATGATAGACAGACATATGATAGACAGAAGAAACATAGGAAGATAGGACCTGTAATGTTTATTAACTTTGACTTTGTATATTATGGGCATCCAGCCAGGGCCCTCCAATAAATCTTTTCATTGGATTTGCCAAAATTTAAGTTATAAACCTTTGCAGTCCGGCAAATCACCTTGCCCGAAAATCTGCATTAATTTAAGAGAAACAGTTTTCTAAGTTTTCCAGAACCCTCCAGGATCCACACTCGTGATCTCAAGCACTGAAGGCATTTTTTAAAAAAAGAGTGAGAGAGAGATTAAAATTTTGACCCTATCGCTGTTCTTTCTTACTGTCCTCAACTTCCTGAAAGGTTTTCAGTTCTCCTGCACCTCTGAACACGAATAGAAAGCCAGGCGGTTTTCAGAGCCACACAAAACCCCGGGTAGGTCAATCGAGTCAAGATGGCGGCCCCCAGCGTTTTGGGGGAAGCCCCACTCCCTTTTTCCACGCGAAGGAACCTCACAGAAACAGAAGCGATCCAGATGGGCCAGTAACCCAAACACCATCATCTCTTTTATTTGAAAGTCCATTATTATTATTATTTTTCTTTTAAAAAAAGAAAAAGGTTAAAATACACAACAAACTTTTCCAAAGGAATTTCAATGTGGACACACACACACACACACACTTGCGCACATGCACACCCACACCCACCCAACACACGCACACCAAAAGACAGCGCCAACCCTTAACTCCCACCATGCCAGGATAAGGGCAACTTGGCGAGAAAACCACTACTAAACTCCGCGAAAACCTCAGGTTGAGTGGAAGACGGAGGGTGGGGGGGGGAGCTGCCTTCCCACAAACCCACCCAGCGTCCTCGTGGTGGGTTCCGGATCCCTGCTTCCGTTCCTGGATTGTGAGGGGGGAATTCTTTGGCTGGAAAAAAAACAAAACAATCGAGAAGGGGCGCCAAGGAGCAGGGCCCCCCCCTTCTCTTTTGGGGTCAGTTCCGAAGCAACGTCGCGATTCTCGTCAGTACATGACTTCGTAAACGGAGGCTTTCTTGTCCCCGGATCCGGTGACGATGAATTGATCGTCTGTGGAAACGTCGCAGCTGAGGACGGATGAGGTTTCTTTCGACTGAGGAGAGAGGAAGAAAGGAAGGTTAGACAAAGGGAGATGGCTCCGTGGGCCTCGACTGTTGTGGCCTGCCAGTACCCAGTGGAGCTGGCGGCAGATTCGGAGAGTGAGGAGGTTGGGGAGGAACCTGGGCCAGTCCTGGAGTCTGGGGAAGGCTCTGATGAGGGCTCTGTGTTGGAGGCAGAAAGGGGGTCAGGGCCATCTGACACTTATCAGCTGCCTTCGGAGTCAGGCATCAGTGAGGCAGAAGAACAGCTGGAGCCTGTTCCCCGTGTACGCATGCGCAGAGTTGCTAGACGAAGGGAAGAGCCAAGGAACAAGGATCGATTCGGGAGTAAGGCCACAGATGGACGGTGAATGGCCCCTCCCAGAGGAAATAAAAGAGGAGCGAAAGGGGAGTGGAGTTTGCAGGAGACAATTAGTTCGCTTAATTGGCTCGTGACTCTCCTCGTGACTCTCCGATACTCCTTGGCAAGTTCTGCAGATCTCGGCCCGGCAGCTCTCCAAGCCAGATAAGGTCTGTGACTGTAATAGCAATAGCAGTAGACTTATATACCGCTTCATAGGCCTTTCAGGCCTCTCTAAGCGGTTTACAGAGAGTCAGCATATTGCCCCCAACAATCTGGGTCCTCATTTTACCCACCTCGGAAGGATGGAAGGCTGAGTCAACCCTGAGCCGGTGGGATTTGAACCGCTGAACTGCTGATCTAGCAGTAGCCTGCAGTGCTGCATTTAACCACTGCGCCACCTTGGCTCTGTAAATCCTCCCTTGAAAGACTTGGCTGGATGTGAAGGAGCAGAATTCACAGTCAATGAATAATAAGGAGTTCGCTTCATGCTCTCGGGAAGCCTCGGTCAGAATATTGACTTATGACCACAATTTGTCTGAAATGGTATAGGGCAGTGATGGCTAACCCTTTTGCCATCGCCTGCCAAAAGCGGGGGGGGGGGGGGGAAGCACAGGCGGGTGTTCCCACGCCTGTAATTCTATGCGCACGACACACACACACACCCCTGCGCATGCACGCGTGACTCCCGCCCTCCCCCCGCTTTTGGTCCGCGATGGACCTGTTTTTCACCCACCCCAGGCTTCAGAAGCTTTCTAGGAGCCTGGGGAGGGTGAAAACAGCCTCCCCCCAACCCGGAGGCTTCAGGAGGCTTCCCTGAAGCCTCCGAAGGACGAAAAGCAACCTAACATGGACACTGGAAATTCGGGAACAGAAAGAAGCCTCCGGAGGAAGAAAAATGGCCGAAGTCAGCTGGCCAATGCACTGGAGCTGACAGGGCAACGCCACGCGTGCCCTAACAAATGGCATGCGTGCCATAGGCTCTCCATTATGAATATAGCAATAGCAGTTAGACTTATATACCGCTTCATAGGGCTTTCAGCCCTCTCTAAGCGGTTTACAGAGTCAGCATATTGCCCCCACAGTCTGGGTCCTCATTTCACCCACCTCGGAAGGATGGAAGGCTGAGTCAACCTTGAGCCGGTGAGATTTGAACCGCTGAACTGCAGATAACAGTCAGCTGAAGTGGCCTGCAGTACTGCACCCTAACCACTGCGCCACCTCGGCTCTATATAGGGTTTCTTGCTCAATCTAAGGGTTGGATTAGAACAGGGGTCTCCAACTTTGGCCACTTTAAGACTTGTGGACTTCAACTCCCACAATTCCTCAGCCAGCTTTGCTTTGCTGAAGTCCACAAGTCTTAAAAGTGGCCAAGGTTGGAGAGCCCTGGTCTAGATGACCTCCAAGGTCCCTTCCGCCTCGGTTATTCTAATTCCAACGATAGAGCCCGACATTCCTGTTGCTAAGCAAGACAGTTTGTTAAGTGAGGTTGGCTCCATTTTACCAGCTTCCCTGCCACGATGGACGTTAAGCGAATCCCCGCGACCGTTAAATTAGTAACGGGGTTGTTAAGCGAATCTGGCTTCTTTCATTGACTTGGCTTGTCCGAAGGTCGCAAAAGCGGATTACATGACACGGCATTTCAAGCACAGGGAGCCCTTGACTTACTCGCTTAGTGACCATTTCAAGTGACAGCAGCGCTGAAAAAGAAAGGGACTCATGACCCTCGCAGCATCCGCACAGTCCCGTGTTCAAAACTCAAGACGCTTGGCAAGTCCTCATAGTTATGACGGCTGCAGGGTCCTGGGGTGACATGATTCCCCCCCTTTTGCAAACGTCTGAGAAGCAAAGGGAATGGGGAAGCCAGATTCACTTAACCCTGTGGCTAACTTAACAACTGCAGTGATTCACTTAACGACTGTGGCAAATAAGGTAGTGAAATGCGGCAGAATTCACTTAACAACTGTCTACAGGAATTTTGGGCTTTTGTGGTCATAAATTAAGGAGTATCTGTAGCCCAGGGTTATAACTAACGTTTTTTTGCCCAAACTGGCATGGACTTCTGGATTTTGGCAAAAGCACACCATAGTAAACATGGGGTTCGCTTAACAACCTTGAATTCACTTAACAACCGTAATGATTCAGTTAATGCACCGCTATAAAAAAAGTTTGTTTACACAATGACCTGCTTTACAAGTGCCAAGACTTGTGACTGTAATGGGAAGGCTCCATTACGTTCATAACTTGAGGACTACCTATAGATATTGGGTTCCTCGCAGCTGCCCTTATGTATCGGCACAGCATACGTGCTGATCCAAATTATTATGATTTTGTGTCTTTTCCTGTTCTGCAGTATCTTGTCTCACGTGGAGATGGATCCGCTTACTCCTCATCACAATGAAGATTCACAGAAAGATGTTTTTAAAATCGTTTTCCAAGTTTTGCTAATATGGAATTCCTTCCTTCCTTCTTCCCTCCCTCCTTCTTTCCTATTCCTTCTTTCTGTCTTCCCTCTATTCTTCCTTTTTCCTTTCTTCCTTCTACCCCCACCCCTCCCTCTACTCTACCTTTCTGTTTTTTCCTTCCTTTTCTCCCTCCCTCACTTTCTTTCCCATTCCTTCCTCCCTCCCTCTTTTCCTATTCCTTCTTTCCATCTTCCCTCCCTTCTTCTACTCTTCCTTTTTCCTTCCTTCCTTCTATCCCCCATCTCTTCCTTCTTTTTCTTTCTTTCCCTTTCTCCCACCCTCCCTCCCTTTCTTTCCTATTCCTTCCTTCCTTCTCCCCTCCCTCCTTTCTTTCCCATTCCTTCCTTTCGTCTTCCCTCCCTCTACTTTTCTTCCTCTTTTTCCTTCTTCCTTCTACCCCCTACCCTCCCTCTACTCTTCCTTCTGTTTTTTCCTTCTTTCCTTTTCTCTGACCCTCCCTCCCTTTCTTTCCCATTCCTTCCTTCTTTCTTCCCTCCTTCCCTCTTCTTCTTCTCTTTTTCCTTCTTCCTTCTACCCCCTACCCTCCCTCTACTCTTCCTTCTGTTTTTTCCTTCTTTCCTTTTCTGACCCTCCCTCCCTTTCTTTCCCATTCCTTCCTTCTTTCTTCCCTCCTTCCCTCTTCTTCTTCTTTTCCTCTTTTTTCCTTCTTTCCTTTTCTCTGACCCTCCCTCCCTTTCTTTCCCATTCCTTCCTTCTTTCTTCCCTCCTTCCCTCTTCTTCTTCTCTTCCTCTTTTTTCCTTCTTTCCTTTTCTCTGACCCTCCCTCCCTTTCTTTCCCATTCCTCCCTTCCTTCTTCCCTCCTTCCCTCTTCTTCTTCTTTTCCTCTTTTTTCCTTCTTCCTTTCACCCCCACCCTCCCTCTCCTCTTCCTTCTGTTTTTTTCCTTCCTTCCCACCCACCCACTCACATGATAGGGTTAATATTTTGACTTTTCACCCAGTTCTCTTCTGCATATTAACAGACTATTTCCCTTAATATGAAGATCTATTTCCCCACCGGTCAATATCAGCAAAACTCACAATTAGTGAAAACATTGGGGGAGGGTTGACCTTGATTCCAAAGGCGGCTGTGCTTTTTTGTTAGATGCAAAACAATTTTGTTTAGGCCTTTTTTTTTGCAATGTCTTTTGTTCTCTTCATGGTATTGGACCTGGGTACTTGAGAGACCGCCTGCTGCCAATTACCTCCACTAGACCGATTAGATCCCACAGACTAGGCCTCCTCCGAATTCCATCCGCCGGCCAGTGTCGACTGGCGACTACCCGGAGGAGGGCCTTCTCTGTGGCTGCTCCGACCCTCTGGAACGATCTCCCCGTGGAGATTCGAACCCTCACCACCCTCCAGGCCTTCCGCAAAGCCCTTAAAACCTGGCTGTTCCGACAGGCCTGGGGCTAAAGACTTGCAGCCCCACTCTGAATGGTATGATTGTTGTGATTTTTAGCTGTGTATGGTCTTTATGTTTTGTAATTTTGTTTGTTTTGTTCCCTTCCCTTGAATTGTGAGCCGCCCTCAGTCCCCTCAGGGAAAAGGGCGGCATACAAATAAAGTAAATTCAAATTCAAATTCTTCCTGCCCTGAATAACTCGAGTGAACGGATTGAGGGCATTGGAAGACGGTTTAAGTTTGGTTTAAGAGACTCTCTAGCTAACCTTCTCGTAGCCTTTGACGCCATCCAATTTTACAGGAATTATCACCACCATCCTACCCCACAAGATACAGCTAAGTCCTCAACTTATGACCACCATTGAGCCCAAAACGTACGTTGCTAACTGAGACATTTGCGAAGTGAGTTTTGTCCCCATCTTACGACTTTTCTTGCTGCGTTTCTTAAGTGAATCACTGCAGTTGTTAAGTGAGTCACATGGTTGTTAAATTAATCTGGTTTCCCCTTGACTTTGCTTGTCAGAAGGTCGCAAAAGGGGATCACGTGACCCTGGGACACTGCGACCGTCATAACTACGAGACAACTATGAGTAAATCAGGTGACAGTGGGGATGCTGCAACAGCCATAAGTGTGAAAAACGGTCATAAGCCTTTCTTTTCCAGTGCCACTGTAACTTCAAACGGTCAGTAAATGGACAGTTGTAAGTCGAGGACTACCTGTAGCTAGTGGAATGGAATAGAGTAAGAATAGAATAATCGAATAGAATAAGAATAATACAAGAGAATAGAATGAATAAGGAATAAGACTAGACTAGAAGAATAGAATAAGAATTAGAATAAAATAAGAATAGAATAGAATAGGAGGAGGAAGAGGAGAAGAGGGAGGAAGAAAAAGGGAAGGGAGAAAAGCAACGGAGGAGGGAGAGAGGAGGACAGAAAGGAAGAGGAGGAAAAGGAAGAGGAGGAAGGAGAAGAAAAGGAAGTAAAGAAACATGGGAGGAAGAGGGAGAGAAAGATGAATAGGAGGAAGAGACAAATGGAAGAGGAGGAATTAGGAGGAGGTGGAGGAGGATAAAGAAAAGGAAGAATAGAAGCATGGGAGGAGGAAGCGGCAGAGCAGGAGAAAGAGAAGAATGAGAAAAATGGAAGAGGAGGAAGAGAAAGAAGAGGAGGAAGAAGGGAGGAAGGAAGGAGGAGGAGAAGAGGAGGAAAGGGAAGAAGAATAGGAGCAGGAAGAGGGGAAAAGAGAAGAAGAAAAATGGAGGAAGAGGAAAGGAAAGGAGAATTATGAGCAAAAAAAAAAAAAACATTCCCATTCCACGGATGTAAAATTATCTTATTGGAGACTTCCTACAGGTAGTCCTCGGCTTGCAACCATTCATTTAGCGACTGTTCAAAGTTACAACAGCGCTGAAAAAAGTGGCACGACCATTTTTTCAGAGTTACAACCTTTTGTAGCTTCCTTATGGTCCCGAGATCAAAACTCAGGTGCTTGGCTACGGATTCGTACTTATGACGGTAGCAGGATCCTCGGGGGTCATGTGATTCCCCTTTTGCGACCTTTTAGCTTTTTTTAATCAATAAAAGAAGCGCGAGCACCACAAAATTGAGTTTTTCGTGAGCAGCGATGTGACCCTCCCACTTTCCAATTCCCAGGATAAAAATGCAGAAGGTTATATATCCAATTTCAATTGAGTTTATGAAAGTCGTAGGACCAGAACAAATAAAAACACCCAGTAAATATACAATTAAGAACTCTAGTAGAAGATAATAAATGACAATTAAAAACCTGTGATATAATCCAGCCTGTCAATTATACATGGTGTACCTATATTAAAGTTCCAATTTACGGGTTAAAATGTAGAAGATTAATAGAATAGAATAGGAATAAGACTGCAATAGAATAGAATAGCAGTTATATATCGCTTCATAGAGCTTTCAGCCCTCTCTAAGCGGTTTACAGAGTCAGCATATTGCCCCCAACAACAATCCGGGTCCTCATTTTACCCACCTCGGAAGGAGGGAAGGCTGAGTCAACCCTGAGCCGGTGAGATTTGAACAGCCAAACTGCAGAACTGCAGTCAGCTGAAGTAGCCTGCAGTGCTGCATTTAACCACTGCGCCACCTCGGCTCTGTAGGAAAGTGCCGTGGAGTGGAAGGGAATAGAGAATGGAATAGAGTAGAATAGAATAATAGAGTTGGAAGGGACCTTGGAGGTCCTCTAGTCCACCCCCCTTCTCAAGCAGGAAACTCTATATCCGTGATGGCGAATCTATGGCACACGTGTCACAGGTGGCATGCGGAGCCAAATCCACTGGGACACGAACTGAAATCTGTGATAAAATCCAGTCTGTCAATTATACAAGGTGTATCTATACTAAAGTTCCAATTTACGGGATAAAATGTAAAAGATTAATAGAATAGAATAGGAATAAGACTGGAATAGAATAGGAATGTGGAGTGGAGTGAAAGAGAAGGGAATAGAGAATGGAATAGAGTAGAATAGAATAACAGAGTTGGAAGGGACCTTGGAGGTCCTCTAGTCCACCCCCCTGCTCAAGCAGGAAACTCTATATCCGTGATGGTGAATCTATGGCACATGTGTCACAGGTGGCCTGCAGAGCCAAATCCACTGGCACACGAGCTGTCAGCTCCAGTGCACATGTGCCAGCTGGTTTTCGGCCTTCCGAAGGGCTGGGGGAGGCCGTTTTCTCCCTCCCCAGCCTTCAGGAAAGACTCCGGAGCCGGGTGAAAAACAGGCCCAACGGACCAACCAGAATATTGGGAAAAAATTCGTTTCTGGCTTCCAAAGGGCTGCTGGGGGAGGCGGTTTTCACCCTCCCCAGGCTTCAGGAAAGCATTCGGAGCCTGAAGAGGGTGGAAAACGGGCCCAACGTGGTTCTGGTTTTGGCATGTTGGGTCCCTTTTTGGCCCTCCCCAGGCCCCGGAGGCTTTCCTGAAGCCTGGGAGGGATTGAAATTGCCCCCCCCGGAGGAAATAGCAAACTCAGCTTTGAGGCAAGCAGTGCAGCACACATGGAGGGGGGGCACACATGTGGGGATGCGCTTTGCATTATGGGTGCCGGGACACACAGACAATAGCAGTTAGACTTATATACCGCTTCATAGGGCTTTCAGCCCTCTCTAAGCGGTTTACAGAGTCAGCATATCGCCCCCACAGTCTGGGTCCTCATTTCACCCACCTCGGAAGGATGGAAGGCTGAGTCAACCCTGAGCCGGTGAGATTAGAACCGCTGAACTGCAGATAACAGTCAGCTGAAGTGGCCTGCAGTACTGCACCCTAACCACTGCGCCACCTCGGCTCTTGTGTATAGACATACTCTATACCAGTATTTCTCAACCTTGGCGACTTTAAGTCCTGTGGACTTCAACTCCCAGAATCTGGGAGTTGAAGTCCACAGGACTTAAAGTCGCTGGTTCCACCACAAAACCGCGTTCAACTAAACCGCATTCGACGAAACCACGTAGCTGACGTCATCAACAGTGCGACAACAGCGCGGAGACAGAAGCATGCTGAAAACGCTAAACCTAAAATTAACCCCTAAACCTAAACCTAACCCCCCTAAACCTAATCCTAAACCTAACCCTAAACCTAACCCTTAACCTAAACCTAATCCTAATCCTAACCCTTAACCTAACCCTAAACCTAACCCTAACCCTTAACCTAACCCTAAAGCTAACCCTTACCTTAAGTTGAATCGGCTTGCTTTCAAAGCGCTATTTAAAGCGCCCTTCTTTCTCCATGCTCGCTGTTGTCGCCCTGTTGATGACGTCAGCGACGCGGTTTAATCGGGCGCGGCTTAGTCGAGCGCGGTTTTGTCGTGCCACGAAAGTCGCCAAGGTTGAGAAACACTGCTCTATACCATTCCAGACAAATGCTTGCCCAATCTCCAAACCAGTGTTGAAGCTTTCACAACCTTACCTGGAATATGCTGGCTCCGTAAGGGGTCCGCCAGGCGTTTAGCAGATTGTCCTTCCCGGTGCTGACAAACCATTTCCCTGTATAGGAGAGAAACAGAATCAAGCTTGTGGGTCTCTTCGAGGTCGGATCCTGGCCAGCTCTTGCCAACCTGAGACCAACTCCGTTAGGGAGTTTGTTTGAAACTCGCTATTCAATGGTTCTGGGTAACCCGAGGGCAATGGGCAATAAAATCCTTCAGTTAGAGCAGTGTTTTGCAAACTCTGCCATTTTAAGACAAGTGGACTTCAACTCCCAGAAGTCCATTTGTCTAGAATAGAATAATAAAATAGAATAAGAATAATAGAATAGAATAAGGAATAAGACTGGACTAGAAGAATAGAATAAGAATAGGATAGAATAGAATAGAAAAAGATGAAAAAATGAGTGAAATGGAATGTAATAGAATAGAATAAGAAGAGAATAATCAAATAGAATAATCGAATAGAATAATTGAATAGAATAGAATAAGGAATAAGACTAGACTAGAAGAATAGAATAAGAATTAGATTAGAACAGAATAGATAGAAAAAAGAAGGAAAAAAATGAGTGGAATGGAATAGAATAGAATAATCGAATAGAATAAGAATAATACAACAGAATAGAGTGAATAAGGAATAAGACTAGACTAGAAGAATAGAATAAGAATTAGAATAAAATAAGAATAGAATAGAATAGGATAGAAAAAAGATGAAAAAATGAGTGAAATGGAATGTAATAGAATAGAATAAGAAGAGAATAATCAAATAGAATAATCGAATAGAATAATTGAATAGAATAGAATAAGGGAATAAGACTAGACTAGAAGAATAGAATAAGAATTAGATTAGAACAGAATAGGATAGAAAAAAGAAGGAAAAAAAATGAGTGGAATGGAATAGAATAGAATAATCGAATAGAATAAGAATAATACAACAGAATAGAGTGAATAAGGAATAAGACTAGACTAGAAGAATAGAATAAGAATTAGAATAAAATAAGAATAGAATAGAATAGGATAGAAAAAAGATGAAAAAATGAGTGAAATGGAATGTAATAGAATAGAATAAGAAGAGAATAATCAAATAGAATAATCGAATAGAATAATTGAATAGAATAGAATAAGGAATAAGACTAGACTAGAAGAATAGAATAAGAATTAGATTAGAACAGAATAGGATAGAAAAAAGAAGGAAAAAAAATGAGTGGAATGGAATAGAATAGAATAATCGAATAGAATAAGAATAATACAACAGAATAGAGTGAATAAGGAATAAGACTAGACTAGAAGAATAGAATAAGAATTAGAATAAAATAAGAATAGAATAGAATAGGATAGAAAAAGATGAAAAAATGAGTGAAATGGAATGTAATAGAATAGAATAAGAAGAGAATAATCAAATAGAAATAATCGAATAGAATAATTGAATAGAATAGAATAAGAATATAGACTAGACTAGAAGAATAGAATAAGAATTAGAACAGAACAGAATAGGATAGAAAAAGAAGGAAAAAAAATGAGTGGAATGGAATAGAATAGAATAATCGAATAGAATAAGAATAATACAACAGAATAGAGTGAATAAGGAATAAGACTAGACTAGAAGAATAGAATAAGAATTAGAATAAAATAAGAATAGAATAGAATAGAATAGGATAGAAAAAAGATGAAAAAATGAGTGAAATGGAATGTAATAGAAAGAATAAGAAGAGAATAATCAAATAGAATAATCGAATAGAATAATTGAATAGAATAGAATAAGGAATAAGACTAGACTAGAAGAATAGAATAAGAATTAGATTAGAACAGAATAGGATAGAAAAAAGAAGGAAAAAAAATGAGTGGAATGGAATAGAATAGAATAATCGAATAGAATAAGAATAATACAACAGAATAGAGTGAATAAGGAATAAGACTAGACTAGAAGAATAGAATAAGAATTAGAATAAAATAAGAATAGAATAGAATAGAATAGGATAGAAAAAAGATGAAAAAATGAGTGAAATGGAATGTAATAGAATAGAATAAGAAGAGAATAATCAAATAGAATAATCGAATAGAATAATTGAATAGAATAGAATAAGGAATAAGACTAGACTAGAAGAATAGAATAAGAATTAGATTAGAACAGAATAGGATAGAAAAAAGAAGGAAAAAAAATGAGTGGAATGGAATAGAATAGAATAATCGAATAGAATAAGAATAATACAACAGAATAGAGTGAATAAGGAATAAGACTAGACTAGAAGAATAGAATAAGAATTAGAATAAAATAAGAATAGAATAGAATAGGATAGAAAAAAGATGAAAAAATGAGTGAAATGGAATGTAATAGAATAGAATAAGAAGAGAATAATCAAATAGAATAATCGAATAGAATAATTGAATAGAATAGAATAAGGAATAAGACTAGACTAGAAGAATAGAATAAGAATTAGATTAGAACAGAATAGGATAGAAAAAAGAAGGAAAAAAAATGAGTGGAATGGAATAGAATAGAATAATCGAATAGAATAAGAATAATACAACAGAATAGAGTGAATAAGGAATAAGACTAGACTAGAAGAATAGAATAAGAATTAGAATAAAATAAGAATAGAATAGAATAGAATAGGATAGAAAAAAGATGAAAAAATGAGTGAAATGGAATGTAATAGAATAGAATAAGAAGAGAATAATCAAATAGAATAATCGAATAGAATAATTGAATAGAATAGAATAAGGAATAAGACTAGACTAGAAGAATAGAATAAGAATTAGATTAGAACAGAATAGGATAGAAAAAAGAAGGAAAAAAAATGAGTGGAATGGAATAGAATAGAATAATCGAATAGAATAAGAATAATACAACAGAATAGAGTGAATAAGGAATAAGACTAGACTAGAAGAATAGAATAAGAATTAGAATAAAATAAGAATAGAATAGAATAGGATAGAAAAAAGAAGAAAAAATGAGTGAAATGAAATGGAATAAGAATAGAATAATAGAACAGAATAAATAGAATAAGGAATAAGATTAGACTAGAAGAATAGAATAAGAATTAGAATAAAATAAGAATAGAATAGGATAGGATAGAAAAAAGAAGAAAAAATGAGTGAAATGGAATGAAATAAGAATAGAATAGAATAAATAGAATAAGGAATAAGACTAGACCAGAAGAATAGAATAAGAATTAGAATAAAATAAGAATAGACTAGGATAGGATAGGGTAGAATAGAAAAAAGAAGAAAAGAAGAAAAAATGAGTGGAATAGAATGGAATAGATTAGAACAAGAATAATAGAATAGAATAGAATAAGGAGTAAGGCTAGACTAGAAGAACAAAATATTAATTAGAATAAAATTAGAATAGAATAGAATAGTATAGAATAGAAAAAAGAAGGAAAAAAATGAGTGGAGTGGAATGGAATAAAATAAGAATAGAATAATTGAATCGAATAGAATAAGAATAATACAACAGAATAGAATAGAATAAGGAATACGATTAGACTAGAAGAATAGAATAAGAATTAGAATAAAATAAGAATAGAATAGAATAGGATAGAATAGAAAAAAGAAGAAAAATGAGTGGAATGGAATGGAATAGAATAGAATAATTCTCTATTGTCCAAGTGTGATTGGACACACAAAGAACTTGTCTTTGGTGCAGATGCTCTCTGGAGAATAAGAATACATTCATCAAGAATAAAAGATACAACACTTAATGATAGTCATAGGATACTAAATAAGCAATCAAAACCATACTAGGAAACTAAATAAAACAATACAAATGGTAAAGATGCAAGCAAGATGGTACTAGTCATAAATGAAGAGGAAGTAAAGAGGAGATAGATAATGTGAAGGACGAGAAGAAGAATAGTAATACATACCTTGTTGAAAAATGAAGGAATAACATTTTTGTTTGAATGTACGATGTACAAGGACAATAACGAACATAAGCATACTTGAGGGGATGATTGGTGGGATTATACATAATTGAAAATAGTGATATCTAAATATAAACAGTTGGCAAATTCTTTTATACTCTAAAAATATTCAGAATGGGATAAGTGATTACATAAAGGTACATTGTTATTAAACAGACAATCAAGAATGTAAGGGGATTGAAAAGAAAGAAATATTAATCATAACTGAATACATGTTGTACAATGAAAGTGAGGCATCTAGTTATATTAGACGGAAAATCTGTGACTGTAAATGTAATTGAGAATATGGATGCAAAAACACTCGTAACCAAACAGTATGCTGTATGTAATGGATGAGAATTTTTTAACGTTGTTTTTTTATGATTAAAAAAAAAAAGAATAGTAATACAGCCTTAGTAAATATTTTTACTATTTGTGGGAATTAGTTGTTTAGCAGAGTGATGGCATTTGGGGGGGTGGGGTGGAACTGTCCTTGTGCTAGTTATAGCAATAGCAAGTTAGACTTATATACCGCTTCATAGGGCTTTCAGCCCTCTCTAAGCGGTTTACAGAGTCAGCATATCGCCCCCACAGTCTGGGTCCTCATTTTACCCACCTCGGAAGGATGGAAGGCTGAGTCAACCTTGAGCCGGTGAGATTTGAACAGCCGAACTGCAGAACTGCAGTCAGCTGAAGTAGCCTGCAGTGCTGCATTTAACCACTGCGCCACCTCGGCTCTGTAGGTGGTTGTTCTGGTGTGGAGTCGTTTTGAGGGCAGAAGTGGAAAAACACGGAGGGAGGGCATCTTCCCGCAGAAACAGGCATGCCAAGGAGTGAAAGGAGTGAAACCCACCACAGGAAGCGAACTTCAGGGAGAGGACGCAGCTCTCGTGAAGGTGCAGCTGGTACTTCTCCGATTTGGTCACGTGGAGGATTTCCACGTTGCTGCTCTCCATCCCCACGGCCAGCCACTCTCCCGTGGGGCAGTAGCCCAGGGAGAAGATCTGGAGAGAGAGGAGGAAAAAGATGGGAGACTTGCAACCCGAGCAGAGGAAAGGGGAAATGGAAACTAAAAGCGGCCCCAAATTTCAGTCCGAAGTTCCTAGTCCTCATGAGGACCAAAGCTTAATGAGATTGCAATCTTACTGAAAGCCAGATAAAAGGCAGGGTGGTTTTATATGAGAGACAAAGTTAACAAGAGGAGAAGGACGGCAGAAGGCTGTCCTTCACTTACAACAATCCATTTAGTGACCGTTCTAAGTTACAACAGCATTGGAAAAAAAAGTGACTTGTGACCGTTTTCACAATTAGGATTGTTGCGGCATCCTCAGGTGCTACGTGATTTACATTCAGATGATAGACAACTGGTTCATATTTATGACGGTTGCGGTGTCCCGGGGTCACACGATCCTCTTTTGTGACCTTTTGACAAGCAAAGTCAATGGGGAATTTGCTTAACAACCGTGTTACTAATTTAAAAACTGCAGTGATTCACTTAGCAACTGTGGCAAGAAAATGGGTCAGATCTCACTTAAGAAATTTCTCACAGCCACGGAAATTCTGTGGTCGCAAGTCGAGGATTATCTGTATTTTGCAGACTTTTTGACATGATATACCACAAGTCCCCAATGATGTAACTGGGCCATCCCTCTGATCTCCCCAACCTGGTTTTCCCCTCCTTGCTCCCAGCTGACCTGGGAACTGAAGTCGTGTTGCTGCAGCTGCCGGCCTTCGCGGAGGTCCCAGCACCGGACAGTATTGTCCAAACCGCCGGTCCAGAGTTTGGTGCCATCGTTGGAAATGTCAATGCAACTCGCCCCGTCCGTGTGACCCTGGAACTGTCTGGAGGGAGAGGAGAATAAGTGGAGGGGGAGAAGACAAAGGAGGAAGAAGAGGAGAAGAGGGAGAAGGAAAAAGGGAAGGAAGAAAAAAAGCAACGGAGGAGGGAGAGAGGAGGACAGAAAGGAAGAGGAGGAAAAGGAAGAGGAGGAAGGAGAAGAAAAGGAAGTAAAGAAACACGGGTGGGAGAGAAAGATGAATAGGAGGAAGAGACAAATGGAAGAGGAGTAATTCGGAGAAGAGGAGATGGTGGGGGATAAAGCGAAGGAAGGATAGAAGCATGGGAGGAGGAAGAGAGGAGGAGGAAGAGGCAGAGCAGGAGAAAGAGAGGAATAAGAGAAAAATGGAAGAGGAGGAAGAAGGGAGAAGGAAGGAGGAGGAGAAGAAGAGGAAAGGGAAGAAGAATAGGAGCAGGAAGAGAAGGAAGAAGGGAAAAGAAGAGGAGGAGGAAGAAGAGAAGAAAAATGGAGGAGAAAGGAAAGGAGAATCATGAGCAAAAAAAAAAAAATACATTCCCATTCCACGGATGTAAAATTATCTTCAGAAACTCATTTTACCAAACTCATACAAGCTCCTACTCCTTATAGACCTGAAAGTGTACCCAAGTGCATTTCACAGCCATGCCTGCTAGAAATACCCAAACTAGAAAGAAATCGTCAGTATCGGAGACACCCTATAAATAATTGGCATCTTTTGGAAGATGGATTGTTTGTTGTGTTATGGAACTATTTTTTACGTTCCTATGTGTTCCCTTTTCGCTGATACAATCCAGAAATATGGAAGTAATTCAGTTAACCCCTTTTGTTTAATTGCAATATTAAATTCAACTTCTGCCCAGTTGTTGTGGCCCATTGGTGGCCAGCGGAGCTGGCAGCGGATTCGGACAGTGAGGAGGTTGGGGAGGAAGATGGGCCAGCCCTGGAGTCTGGGGAAGGCTCTGACGAGGGCTCTGTGTCGGAGGCAGAGAGGGGGCCACAGCCGTCCGACAGTTATCAGCTGCCTTCGGAGTCAGACATCAGTGAGGCAGAAGAACAGCGGGAGCCTGTTCCCCATGTGCGCATGCACAGAGATGCCAGAAGACAAGAACAACTAAGAAAGCAGGGTCGACTTAGGAGTAAAGCCACACCTTGGAGGTGATTGGCCCCTCCCACAGGAAACAAAAGAGGAGCGAATGGGGAGGGGGCTTTTGCAGGAAACAATTCATTCCTTCGGTCGGTTAAAGAGTGGAAAGTTCTGTTTGTGACTATAAGAGACTCTATGCTAAGTGTTGCCTTGCCCTGCGTTTGGCAGCTCTCCAAGCGAGATAAGGTGCGTGTGGATAAACATTCCTTTGAAAGACTGTTTGCCAAGCCTTGCGGTCGTGTAAATAAAAGGGGTTTTGCTGGGACCAAGACTCTGCTTCTTGCTTTTTAAGGAAGCCTGGGTCAGAACTCTGTTTTGTTTTAAGGTGAGGTGAGGACAGGACAGCCAAAGCCTGTGACCAGTAGAAGCCCGGAGTTGGTGCTCCCCCGTGCCAAGAGGTCACAGCAGCCCCTCGGCCCAGACGAGAGTCCTTACCGAACCAGGGTTTGGTTCTGCAGATCCCAGACCACGATGTTGCCGTCGCTGCAGCAGGAGAAGCAGACTTTGGCGTCGGGGCTGATGGCCAGAGCGTAGCAGGCCGGGGCGGAGGAGGTCAGCTCGGCCTTGATCCGGGGCGTGGGGGCTGCCAAGTCCCAGATGGACAAGGTGCTGGCCTCGCCCCCAACGATGAGGCTGTGGCCGTCGGGAAGAAGCTTGCAGGATCGAATGTAGTTATCTCGGTTCTGGAGAGGGGGAGGGGGTAGAAAAGAGGAAAATCAGGAAAAGGGGGGAAGAACGGCATTCCCGTCCCTTGCGAGGGGCGGCGTTGGGGCCCCCACCAATTTGCTCTCTGGGAAAAGATTCCCTTCCTCCTTTCTTGAGAATCCGAGGGGATTGCAAAAGAAAAGTTCCCAGCTCCTTCAGTGAGGATGGAAAGCAGGAGGAAAGGGAGGGGAGCCAGCCGTAGGAAGAAGAGAGAGACCAACTTTAAATCTAGATGCCAGCGTGAAGAATTGATGCTATAAAACACCATAAGCGTTTCTGGGGGGAGGCTGAGCTTTGCGCAGAGAGATTTAAAGCTAGGGAAATAGCCGGGTTGGGTGGGAGGGTTTCCTTTCAGTTGATTACTATAGGAAGGAAGGAAGGAAGGAAGGAAGGAAGGAAGGAAGGAAGGAAGGAAGGAAGGAAGGAAGGTACAGGAAGGAAGGAAGGAAGGTAGGTAGGTAGGTAGGTACAGGAAGGAAGGAAGGAAAAATGAAAATGGAAGGAAGGAAAAATGAAAATAGAAGGAAGGAAGGAAGGAAAGAAAAATAAGAGAAGGAAGGAAAAATAAGAGAAGGAAGGAAGGAAAAATAAGAAAAGGAAGGAAGGAAAAATAAGAAAAGGAAGGAAGGAAAAATAAGAGAAGGAAGGAAGGAAAAATAAGAGAAGGAAGGAAGGAAAATTAAGAGAAGGAAGGAAGGAAAAATAAGAGAAGGAAGGAAGGAAAAATAAGAAAAGGAAGGAAGGAAAAATAAGAAAAGGAAGGAAGGAAAAATAAGAGAAGGAAGGAAGGAAAAATAAGAGAAGGAAGGAAGGAAAATTAAGAGAAGGAAGGAAGGAAAAATAAGAGAAGGAAGGAAGGAAAAATAAGAGAAGGAAGGAAGGAAAAATAAGAGAAGGAAGGAAGGAAAAATAAGAAAAGGAAGGAAGGAGTTGGGGGACAACAAACAAGGAGGGAGGGAGAGAGAGGGAGGGAGGAAGGAAAAGAAGGAGATTGGGGACAGGAAGGAAGAAAGGAAGGAAGAAAGGGAAGAAAGAAGGAAGATAGACAAGGAAAGAAGGAGAGAAGAGAGTGGGAGCAAAGGAAGATGGGAGGTAAGAGAAGGAAAGAGAGAAGGAAGGAAAAAAGGAAAGAAAGAGAAGAAGGGAAAGAGAAGGAAGGAGGGAAGGAAAAAGAGAGGAGAGGGAAGGAAGGAAAGGGGAGAAGTGAATGAATGAATGAAGGCAGGAAGGAAGGAAAGATGGGGAAGGGAAGAGATAGAAGGAGAAGGAGGGAGAAGAAGCATCATCATAAAATCCAGCCAACGCCAACGCTTTGCACCCGGCCATTCATTCAGGGAGCCTCCCGCTTGGCTTACCAGGCAGTCCAGCTGCGCCACGGGGGTCTTGGTGCCCGGCTGCCCCACATCCCAGACCTTGACGCAGCCTTTGCCCCCCGTGTAGACGTGCTGGGTGGAATTGCTGATGGTGACGGCACAGACCACCTCGCCGTGGGAGAGCGTGTGGAGCTGGCGGGCGTGGCGTGGGATGCCGGAGCCGATCAGGGCGTCGGGAGGGAAGGGCACCGGCTGCATTTGCCCGTCAGCGCTCACGTGGAAGGAATAGGCTCTGGGTGGGAGGACAGAGAAGGCTCACTTACACAGGCAGCCCACGAAGGGCCCCGGGGAACAGGGCCGCTCGAGTGGCTGCAATCGACCAACATCTGGAAGGCAAGATCAGATGTTAAGCCCAGCTCTCCGAAGCTCTGAACTGCTGGCCTTGTTGCTTATTCCACTCTTTTGAGAGTCTCAGCTCTTGCCATTTCTCCCTATTTTGGATCTCCCCCTCCCCCACACATTAAGAGCAGTTTGATAGCAGCTGGATGGGTGAAGGAAGGGAGGGAAGGACAAGGGAAGGAAAGAAGGAAGAAAAGAGGGAAGGGAAGAAAAGAGGGAAAGCAAAAAAAGGAAGAGAGAAAGGAAGGATAAAGGGAAGGGAAGAGAAGGGAAAGAAAGAGAAGGGAAGATGGAAAGCAAAGAAAGAGAAGAGAGAAAAGAAAGGATGAGGGAAAGGAAGGGAAGAAGGAAGGGAAGAGAAAAAGCAAAGAAAGGGAAGAGAAAGGAAGAGAAGGAAAAAGGGAAGGGAAGAAAAGAGGGAAAGAAAGAGAATTGAATTGAATTGATTATATTTCTATGCTGCCCTTTTCCCCGAAGGGGACTCAAGAGAAAATAAAGGAAGGGGGAAAGGAAGGGAAGGGAAGAAGGAAGGGAAGAGAAAAAGCAAAGAAAGGGAAGAGAAAGGAAGAGAAGGAAAAAGGGAAGGGAAGAAAAGAGGGAAAGAAAGAGAAGAGAGAAAAGAGAGGAAGAGGGAAAGGAAGGGAAGGGAAGAAGGAAGGGAAGAGAAAAAGCAAAGAAAGGGAAGAGAAAGGAAGAGAAGGAAAAAGGGAAGGGAAGAAAAGAGGGAAATAAAGAGAAGGGAAGAGGGAAAGCAAAGAAAGGGAAGAGAAAAGAAGAAAGGAAGAGGGAAATGAAGGGAAGAAAAGAGGAAAGAAATAAGGGAAGAGGGAAAGCAAAGAAAGGGAAGAGAAAGGAAGAGAGAAAGGAAGGGAAGGAAAAAGGGAAGGGAAGAAAAGGGAAAGAAAGAGAAGGGAAGAGGGAAAGCAAAGAAAGAGAGAAAGGAAAGGAAGAGGAAAAGGAAAGGAAGGAGAGGGAAGGAAAGAGAGAAAAGAAAGGGAAGAGAGGAAGAGAAAAAGCAAAGAAAGGGAAGAGAAAGGAAGAGAGAAAGGAAGGGAAGGAAAAAGGGAAGGGAAGAAAAGAGGGAAAGAATAAGGGAAGAGGGAAAGCAAAGAAAGGGAAGAGAAAGGAAGAGAGAAAGGAAAGGAAGAGGGTAAGGAAGGGAATGGAAGAGGGTAATAAAGAGAAGGGAAGAGGGAAAACAAAGAAAAGGGAGAGAAAGGAAGAGAGAAAGGAAGGGAAGGAAAAAGGGAAGGGAAGAAAAGAGGGAAAGAAAGAGAAGAGAGAAAAAAAGGAAGAGGGAAAGGAAGGGAAGGAAAAGGGAAGGGAAGAAAAGAGGGACATAAAGAGAAGGGAAAAGGAAAAGCAAAGAAAGGGAAGAGAAAAGAAGAGGGAAAGGAAAGAAAGAGGGCAATGGAGGGAAGGAAAGAGGGAAAGCAAAGAAAGGGAAGAGAAAGGAAAGGAAGAGGATAAGGAAGGGAAGAAAAGAGGGAAAGAAAAGGAAGTGCGGGGGGAAAGGAAAGGAAGGAAAAGGAAGGAAAGAGGGAAAAGAAGGGAAGGAGACAAGGGAAGGGGGAAGGAAAGAAAGAGAGAAGGAAAGAAGGGAACTTTTTGCCATGCATTATGTCCAGGACCACCATCCCAGAGGGGGGCAGGGGGTGATTCAGACCCCTCTGCTCTCAAAGGGGGAACATGGCTGAGCTCCTGCACACACTTACGGCTTGGAAGAAGACATGCTGGCTTGCATCCCTGCCGAAAGGCTGGAAGCCCTCAAATGCACGTGGGGATCATAAGCTACCTAGAAGGACAGAGGAACTCTGGTTAATACCAGGGAAGCCCACCCACCCCTCCCCTGCAAGGGGGCTTCTCCCCACAGACTCACCAAGGGGGAACGCCCGTAGCTGCCCGTCCCCACAACGGCGGCCCCGTTCAGCTGGGGGGAGACCAGGTGCAGCCCGGCGTAGGCTCCGGTGCCCACCATGTCGCCGTTGACTGAAACGTGGGCGACGTTAAAAGCAGCTTGATAGGAGCTCTGGACGGTGAGCGGATTCCGAAGGCTCAAAGCTGAAACCGAAAGAGAAGATTCTCTGGTTCATTTCCCCCAATTGCTTCAAATTCACCCCGTTTTTCAGTCTTAGCAACTGTATGGACTGAAATTCCCAAGATTCCCCAGTCAGTCAGAGGAATTCTGGGAGTTGAAGTCCACAGATTGAATGAAGAATTCTGGGAATTGAAGGTCACTGATCTGAGTTGAGGAATTCTGGGAGTTGAAATCCACAGATCTGGGCTGAGGAGCTCTGGGAATTGAAGTCCACAGATCTGGGTTGAGGAATTCTGGGAATTGAAGTTCACTGATCTGGGTTGAGGAATTCTGGGAGCTGAAGTCCACAGATCTGGGCTGAGGAATTCTGGGTGTTGAAGCCCACAGATCTGGGCTGAGGAATTCTGGGAATTGAAGTCCACAGATCTGGATTGAGGAATTCTGGGACTTGAAGTTCACTGATCTGGGTTGAGGAATTCTGGGTGTTGAAGTCCACAGATCTGGGTTGAGGAATTCTGGGAGCTGAAGTCCACAGATCTGGGCTGAGGAATTCTGGGTGTTGAAGCCCACAGATCTGGGTTGAGGAATTCTGGGAATTGAAGTCCACAGATCTGGATTGAGGAATTCTGGGAATTTAAGTCCACAGATCTAGAGTGAGGAATTCTGGGAGTTGAAGTCCATAGATCTGGGAATTCTGGGTGTTGAAGTCCACAGATATGGGCTGAGGAATTCTGGGAACTGAAGTCCACTGATCTGGGTTGAGGAATTCTGGGTGTTGAAGTCCACAGATATGGGTTGAGGAATTCTGGGAGTTTAAGTGCATAGATCTAGAGTGAGGAATTCTGGGAGTTGAAGTCCACAGATCTGGGTTGAGAAATTCTGGGAGCTGAAGTGCACAGATCTGGGCTGAGGAATTATGGGTGTTGAAGTCCACACCTCTTTAAAGTTGCTGGAGCTGAGAAATATGGTCTTAAAAGCAGGCCTGCATTTCAATTTAACTCCCCTTTCTCTCTCTCTCTCACCCACACTCACAGGCCCAACCTTAAAAATGAGTAAGCTGCGAGTTACACACTCTAAGCCAATTAACATTCTGGCCAACCACTGTAGTAATTTTTATGAGCTTATTGACAGGGGTGCTTTAAAACTGTCCTTTCATCAGTTTTGCCTCTTCCTTCAGCTAACCTTGGCCCTCCATTTTATTCTATTTGTTTTACTGCCTTCTTAACAGCCCGACTACAGTGGTGACTTCCTGCCACAAATGCTTCCCCCACCACCACCACACACAAAAAGCCTCCTTGCAACTCTTCTTTGTTAATCCAATGGGAATTGCTTCAAGTTTCTAGTCCTTATGATGAACGCAGACATTTGTGAAACAGGACCAGGACAATTTCTCAATACTGGCTTGTTTTTAAAACGATTAAAAGGACAATAGATTTTTCTTCCATCGATCTGATGCCCAGAAAACTGAAGCCTTTAGTCCATACGGCAAAAAGAATTCAGAAATTTGATTAACTAATCTTTCATGTTTTTCTCACTATTTTTTGGAGTTCTCCAGACTTCAGATTATTATTATTATTTTTTGCCTCCCAAAGAACTTTTTTTTTTCTTCAACCAGGGGTAGTATAGAAATTTGCCCTCTTTTTGTGAGATTTGTTATACTGCTGACTCCACAACTATTCATGACTCATTCCGGCTTCTTAAGGCTTCACACAGCAATCATAGCTTAATTTTAAATAAAAGTTTCAAAAACTGAAGAGAGAGAAAGGGTGAGGTAGGTAGGAGACATTCCTGATCCTAAAATTTTGTTTTTTCATTAGGGACTCTATTACCAATTCCCAGCCCGCAGTTAGAAAACTAGTAAGTGTGTGCTAATTTTCTCAATGCTGGGAGATGTTCCAACCTTGGCTTCCCCGAGAAGGCATAAATCTCAAACTTAGTCCCCCCCAAAACCCTCTTTTATTTAGACGGCTGTGAATTATGGTCATTCACAGCCCGTAATGATCCACAAACATTCTGTGAAGATCCCGACAGATGCCTGCTCGAATTGACAAGAACCCACCTTTATCTCCCAGAGACCTAATTGCCAATTACCCTATTTTTTCAGACTATAAGACGCACCGGTGTATAAGACACACCAAGATTTCGACGAGGTAAGGGAAAAAAAAGTTTTTTTCTTCCCCGGCCCCCAGGGACACTCTGTAGGATTCGCAGGGCTGGAGGAAAGCAAAAACACCCCCATTTTTCACCAAAATGGGGGCATTTTCCCCTTCCCCCCAGCCCCGCTGAAGCCCGCAGAGTGCTTCTGAGGGGTGGGGGAAGGCAAAAACACCTCCGTTTTGGTGAAAAGCGACCCGTTATTTTGCCCATTTTTCACAAAAATGAGATCCCGGGTGTTTGTGTGTGTGTCGGGAGGCCAAAAATGGCTGTATTCAGTGTATAAGACACACCAAGATTTCCACGCTCTTTTAGGGGGAGAAAGGTGCGTCCAAAAAATATGGTAGTATAGCACAGAGTCAAACAGGAGGTCTCAGAGCTTGAACCGGCTAGATGAACTAATTGCTTCCTGCAAAGGCTCACTGTCCATTTGTTCCTCTTTTATGTCTTATGGGAGGGGCCAATCATCTCCAAGCCTTACTCCTGAGTCACCCTTTTTGTCTTAATTGCTCTTGCCTTCTGGCAGTTCTGTGCATGCGCACACTGGGAACAGGCTCACACTGTTCTTCTGGCCTTGCTGACGTCAGCACATAACTACCAGATGGCCCTGGCCCCCTCTCGGCCTCCGACGCAAAGCCTTATCTAGATTCCAAGATTGGCCCATGTTCCTCCCCAACCTCCTCACTGTCTGACTCTGGGGCCAACTCCTCAGGCTGCCGATGGACCACCACAGGAGAGGCCTAAAAATGTAGCAAGTTGCAATCTCCCCAGTGGTGGGTTCCGGATTCCGTTGCAACCGGTATGTTGCAACGGGCCCGGCGTCCACCACATGAATGCACGGAGCGCGAGCATGCGTCCTATCCTCCAGCGACGCCTCCGTGAGCCTCCGCAAGGCTCCAGCTGCTTGGTGGAGCGTCATGCGTGGAAGCGCCGAAGAGTTCAAATACAGGTAAGGACGATGGGCGGGCAGATGGGCCCGCCGGAGCACCGTACCGGAACAGTACCCAGTGCTCCGGGCAAGCTCTGGTATGCCCGTACCGGGGTGTTCCGCCTGCAACCCACCACTGAATCTCCCCCTAAACCTGATTCTATCACTTCCAGCATCCCTTTTCACCATCCTCATTACCAAGCGACTCCGGGGATGGTGCAGAGGCCTAGAAGTGGAACTCTCGCCTCACAATTTTGTAATTGTAATTTGTAATTTTAATAGATTTGTATGCCGCCCAATCCCGGAGGACTCCGGGCGGCTTACATAAAAGCAATTTAAAAAATATTTAAAAAGATTAAAACACAGAACTCACAAGCAGGAGGCTGTGAGTTCGATCCTGGGTAGAGGCAGGTATTTCTCTCTGGGCACGATGAGAATATATCTGCCAAACAAAACTCCGCATTGGCAACAGGGAACGGCATCCGGCCATTCGAACACTCTGCTAGCTCCATTCAGTTGCCCAGACTCCATCCTGCAAGGGATTATGGGGTCGTTAAATGAAGAGGATTACCGAGTGATTCCACCGTCTGCTTCGTTACTCCTGGACGGAACTGGGAGAGGGTGCCAGAAGATCCGGGCATGGTCCCTTCGCCTTGGGAATTTGGGGTGTTCGACTTCAAACCGGGGGTGACTGCTTTTTCTACCTGCAAAACACTGCTTATTTATTTCCATGGAAATAGAGAATAAAGTAAAATGCTTATTTATTTATATTTGACACCTTAGCTTTCCAAGGGCAACGCCGGCCCTCAAAATCATTTGCATTTCTTCCTGTCTGGTTTTTGTTTGTATTTTGTGATTTTTATAAGAAGCTAAGGATTGGGACCTTACCCAGGATTAGTTGGAACATCAAAAGTGGCTGAATGAACCGATAAATGACGTTGACCAAAATTTACCGCTTTTCTGCGTCATCAAACTTGTAAAAAATGTGTGTGATCAAATTTGAATTGACTGGTCCAGAAGCCGGCTGGGAAGGTCACAAAACGGTGCTCCACTCCAATCATCGCTGGAGATCGTTTCCAAGAAGAGACTGGACAGTCCCTTGTCTGAAATGGTACAGGATCTCCTGCTCGAGGAAGGGGTTGGACTAGAAGACCTCTGAGGTCCCTTCCAAGCTGTATTCTGATGGATTGACGGATCATAAGACCCTGGGACACTGCAATTGTTTTAAATATATGCCGGCTGCCCAGCGCCTGAATTTTGATCAAGGGACCGTGGGGGATGCTGCAACGGTCGTAAGTGCGAGGACCAGACATAAGTAAAAATTTAAAATACCATTGGGGCTTCGAACGATCATTAAAACAAGGTTTGTAAACTTAGGACCACCTATAACAGAATAGAATAGAATAACGCAGTTAGAAGGGACCTTTGAGGTCTTCTAGTCCAACCCCGTTTGGCAGGAAACCCTACACCACTTCAGACAAATGGTTGTCCAATCTCCTCTTAAAAGCCTCCATTATTGGAGCGTCCAAAACTTCTGGAGGCAAGTCGTTCCACTGGTTAATTTTTCTAACTGTCAGAAAACTTCTCCTTAGTTCTAAGTTGCTTCTCTCCTTGATTAGTTTCCACCCATTGCTTCTCTACAATCCCTTAATCATCTTTGTTGCTCTCCTCTGCACTCGTAACAGCAAGAGCACTTAGATTTATATACCACTCCATAGTGCTCTAATAGAATAACAGAGTGGGATGGGACCTTGGAGGTCTTCTAGTCCAACCCCCAGCTCAAGCATTCCGTTCCAGATGGAATGGCTATCCAAAAACTCTTCGTGAAAACCTCCAGTGTTGGAGCATTCACAACTTCTGGAGGCAACTTCTGTTCCACCGGTTAATTGTTCCCACTGTTAGAAAACTTCTCCTTAATTCCAGATTGCTTCCCTCCTTGATTAGTTTCCACCCATTGCTTCTTGTTTTGCCTTCTGGTGCCTTGGAGAATAGTTTGACTCCCTCTTCTTCGGGGCAACCCTTGAGATATTGGAAGACTGCTATCATGTCTCCCCTGGTCCTTCTTTTCATTAAACTAGACATACCCAGTTCCTGCAACCGTTCTTCCTATGTTTTAGTCTCCAGTCCCCTAATCCTCTTGGTTGCTCTTCTCTGCACTCTTTCTAAAGTCTTAGTGGCGTAAGGGGTGCTTAAATCTGGCCAGCCTGGAAATAGCAAAGTACCAGCCCACAATGCCTCTGGCAGCCAAAACGGGGTGTGTATCCTGTCCCTCCCGCACGTGGCACCCCCCAAACCCCGTTTTCAGCCTGGACACAGCCCCTTGCAGCATTCTGCCAGCCCCCCCCCCTCCTCCCCGCGCCCTATTTTGGCCTAGCAAAGTGCTGCAGGAGACATCCATCCCGTCTCCCCCCACCCCAGCCGGCCTGCGGAGTTAGAACTACAATGCTGATCTGGCCCTCGAAGAAATCCAGTTTGACACACACACACACCCGCAACCTATAAGATAGTGTCTCCATACTGAGAACCACCGCAGACAATTGTGGTCACGCTGTATTGTTGGAACGTGGGCGTTGAGGCGTCCTTGGTAAAATGCTTGGGGAAACGGCCGCGAGAAAAACAGCCTGTTTTTTTTCCCGGCGGTGACCTTGAACGCAGCTTGCTTTCAAAGAAGCCGAACGAAGCTTTTTAATCCTTGCAGCGCAAATCCTCCATTTATCTGCAGAGAGATACCACATGGAGGAATCTGCCTCCCGACCACCATTCATCTCCTAACGCCAGGAAAACAAAGGGCCCTTCTCTGAAACGAAGCCCTGCCTGTTAGAAAGTGTTAAAAAGAAAAAAGAAATAGAATAACAGAGTGGGAAGGGACCTTGGAGGTCTTCTAGTCCAACCCCCTGCTTAGGCAGGAAACCCTACACCACTTCAGACAAATGGCTATCCAGCATCTTCTTAAAGACTTGCAGTGTGGGGGCATTCACAACTTCTGGAGGCAACTTCTGTTCCACTGCTTAATTGTTCTCACTGTCAGGAAATTCCTCCTCAGTTCTAAATTGCTTCTCTCCTTGTTTAATTTCCACCCATTGCTTCTTGTCCTTCCCTCAGGTGCCTTGGAGAATAGTTTGACTCTCTCTTCTTTGTGGTAGCCCCTGAGATATTGGAAGACTGCTATCATGTCTCCCCTAGTCCTTCTTTCCATTAAACTAGATATGCCCAGTTCCTGCAACCGTTCCTCATATGTTTTAATCTCCAGTCCCCTCATCATATTTGTTGCTCTTCTCTGCACTCTTTCTAGAGTCTCCACATCTGGGGTGCTGCAGTGTCTGTAGGGGTGGGAAATGATCTTAAGTCACTTTTTTCAGTGCTGTTGTAACTTCAAACAGTCCTTAAGTGAACCATTGCAAATCGAGGACTACCTGTAGCAGCCCATAAAGAAGAGCTGAGTGACACCTGATTGGGTAAAAAGGAAATTACAACAGCTAGTTGTAAGGCATGGTAGATAAGATCCAGGGGATGAAAAACACACAGTAAAATTTGAGCTGTTGCAAAAACAGAACGGAAAGGAAGGGAAAGGGAAGGGAAAGGAAAGAAAGGGGAGGGAAAGGAGGAAGAGAAAGGAAAGGAAGGGAAAGGAAAGGAAAGAAGGAAAGGAAGGGGAAAGAAAGGAAAGGAAGGGAAAGAGAAGGAAGGGAAGAGAAAAGAAAAGAAAGGGTTAATGAAATGGATGTACTGTGAGAGGAGGGGAGAAGAGGAGAGGAAAGGAAGAGAAAAAGGAAAGAGAACAGAGGTCTTCATAAAAGGCTTTCCAGAATTTGGCATTCTCGCCACAGCAAAGCTTCAGTCTTGGACGAAGGACAGGACTTTGGGGGCATCTTGCCAGAGAGGAGGAGGGGGCTGGCCAGGAGAGTTGCAAGGGAGAGGGGTGAGAAGTCAGATATGTCTTCAAATGTGGAAATTCCAGCAGCAGCAGCCGGCTTTCCCCAAACTTTCCTGCAGCTGTTGGCGCCACCGTTGCCAAAAATCAGGGTCTGGAAAGCCTCCGGGGGCCCCAAGAGAGCCGTTTGAGGGATGCCTCCCTCCAGCCCTGAGGTTGGGGGAGGGATCCTGACAAACCCACATCCCTTCTCTCTTTGCAAGCTAAGTACGGAAGGCCGAGGGAGCAGAAAACAGCTGTTGCCTAAAGCCCTTCTCCCGTACTGTGAAATTGGGGCTTTGGGCTCATACAGGCCAGTCCTCGACTTACGACAAGGCGTCGAGCGGCCGTTCCAAGTTACAACGGGACTGACAAAAGTGCCGTCAGAACTTCAAAAGGTCGCTAAATGCACTGTTGCATTTAATTTTTAAAACGTTAAAATGATTAAAATGTTTTGTGGGGCTCTAAGGCATTGTGCCTTGTTTTGTCCTAATGGATAAATTGATATCCGGTCACCAGCTGGCTTGATTTGACGGCCTCACTTGGATCTAGATCGGGGATGGTGAACCCGTGGCATGGGTGCCACAGGTGGCACGCGGAGCCATTTGTCAGGGCACACGAGGCCTTGCCCTGTCAGCTGACTTCAGCCTTTTTTTTGAGGTCATTTTGTGCCCTCCCCAGGCTCCAGAGGCTTTATAGGAGCCTGGGGAGGGCGAAAACAGTCTCCCCCCACACCCCCGGAGGCTCTCCAGAGGTTTCAAGAACTTCCCTTCCAAGGAGGGGGCAGGGGGGGCCGTTTTCACTTTTCCCAGGCTCCTATAAAGCCTCTAGAGCAGTGATTCTCAACCTGTGGGTCGGGACCCCTTTGGGGGTCGAACTGCCCTTTCACAGGGGTGGCCTAAGACCATCGGAAAACACATATTTCATGGTTGGGGGCAGGGGTGGGTTTCTCGCCCCGTTCCAACCGGTTCAGTTGGAACGGGGCCAGCGGTGTCCTCGTGCATGCGTGCAGCGCACGCATGCGTACTAGCGTCTGTGCGATGCTCTAGCTGCTCCTGGAGGATCGCGCAGGCGCTGTATGCGTCCTGCGCATGCGTGGAAGCGCAGAGCTCGTCAAAACCGGGTAAGGAGCGCGGGCGGGTGGGCCCTTCGCCGTTCCCGGAAGTTACTTACTTCCGGGTTCGCCGACCAACCGGTTCGCAGGGACCGCCGCGAACCGGTTGAAACCCACCCCTGGTTGGGGGTCACCACAACATGAGGAACTGTATTAAAGGGTCACGGCATTGGGAAGGTTGAGAACTACTGCTCTAGAGCCTGGGGAGGGCGAAAAAAGCATGCAAAAAATGGGGGGTTCGCGCTGGTCATGCGCGCTGGGGTTCGCGCATTGCATTATGGGTGTGGCATGCCCGCACACGGCTCCCACCCTGCACTTTCCCCCTGCTTTTAGCACGCGAGCCAAGAAAAGTTTTGCCATCACTGATCTAGGTGTTTCTCAGCACTCCTAAGTCTTCAAACCTGTGAATTTCAACTCCCAGAATTGAATTCTGGGAGTTGAGGTTCACTCTGTTCCTTAGAAAGCAAGAGGCAAAGTTTTGGTCCCGACAAAACTTCTTTCATTTACACGATTGTGAATTCCTTTCATTCACAGTCAGCAAGGCTTAGCAAACAGTCTTTCCAGAGGAATGTTTATCCGCACGCACCTTATCTCGCTTTGGAGAGCTGCCAGATAACTAGCTTCCAAACACAGCAAAACGTGGCACAGAGTCTCTTATAATCCCAAACAGAACTTTCCGTACCGAAGAAACAAATTGTTTCCTGCAAAAGCCCCCTCCCCGTTTGTTCCTCTTTTGCTTCCTGTGGGAGGGGCCAATCACCTCCCAGGTGTGGCTTTACTTTTAAGTCAACCCTGCTTTCTTACTTCTTCTTCTCTTCTGGCAGCTCTGCGCAGGTGCAGATTTAGATTTAGATTAGATTTAGATTTGTTTTATTTATATGCTGCCCTTTTCCGGGAGGGACTCAGGGTGGCGAACAACTCAAAGGGGGGGGAAAGGGAACATAGAACACAATACAAGTAGTTAAAATAGCCAAGAATCACACAGCCACACAGGTCGAGAGGGGAGGGGAACTCGTCAACCCCAGGCCTGCCGGCACAGCCATGTTTTGACGGCTTTTCGGAAGGCCTGGAGAGAGGTGAGGGTCCGAATCTCTGCGGGGAGCTCGTTCCAAAGGGCCAGAGCTGCCACAAAGAAGGCCCTCCCCCGGGTCGTAGCCAGATGGCATTGGCTGGTAGACGGAACCCGGAGGAGGCCGACCCTGTGTGATCTAATGGGTCTGTGGGAGGTAATTGGCAGCAGGCACACTGGGAACAGGCTCCAGCTGTTCCTCTGCCTCACTGCTGGCTAATTTCCTCTCTGCCTCTGACGCAGAGTCCTCGTCTGAGCTTTCCTCAGCCCCGGGACTGGCCCATGTTCCTCCCAAACCTCCTCACTGTCCGATTCTGCTGCCAGCAGGCCACAACACATGCATTTGAAAATTGCCGGCTGCCGGCAGGTCACAACAATTGCCAAGTTTGAAAAACACTGGTTTAATGGAAGATCTAGATGTGAAAAGCTCCCTTCTCCAACCGGGAAACGGTGACCATCTTAGACCAAGCCGAAAAGTCCAAAAATGCTAGAGAATTCCTGTAAGCCTGGCCGTCAGACGAATGGGTCATCAACAGGCACATAGAGATAGACAACATCTTCATACCGTTGGAAAGGGACAATCAAAAATCCAAAGAGGAAACAAAAAGGCCAAAACACCTTTCCCACCAGCAATCAACACCCAGGTAAGCACAGATTCACATCTGTTAACCCACAATCAAGAAGTGAACAATACCCCGATTAAACAACTTCCGAACAAGTCAGCAATAAACAACAACCCCAATCAAGGAATCACAAAACACCATTCACACCGATATTACCCCAATATTGACAGGGCAAGCCCCTAGTTCTAGAAAATGAGAATAAACACCCACTTCTAGCACTGATGACGTTACCTAGTTGGGTAATGAAAGTTCTGCAAGAAAAACAAGCACCAAAGATTCCACATTCCGCCTCTTTTCCTTCCTTCCCTCCCTTCTCCCTAACACCACTCCCTTCTAACACTGATGGCGTTACCTAGTTTGGTAATGAAATGTCTTCAAGAAAAACAACCAGAGGGAACCAAGGACCCCGCACTCTCTCCAAGCTGGTGTCCCCCCTGCCCCATATGTGAATCCTGCCCTTCCAACCTTCCCAGGCAGGCAGCAAAGGCTTCTGGGAATTGTAGTCCCACAACCTCTAGGGAGGCACCGGGTGCAGGTGAAAATTAGCATCAAACAGGGATGCTACTGCACGATGTGTCGGCGCATCTGCCTGGGGGAGGCGGAAGTTGTGGTCTGCCCCCACCCCTGCACACCCAGGAACCCCTCCCTCCTTGTGACGCACTGTGGTCAGCTCCTTGGCGGGACGAGTTGGGGAGGCACTGCTGGAAGACGCCAGGGATGTGGGGCTGTGGTGGCCCAGCTCTTTCCGATGCAGAGTGGCTTTATCGATCCCATTTTCTCGGGAGGAGAAAGACTGGACGCTGTGGGGCGAAGAAGGATCCTGTGGGAGGGGGAAGAGAGGTTAGGTTTTAGTCTTCCTCATCTCCCTGTTTTCTGCCCTCGTCCCCTCATATTTCATTATTCACCCCACAATGTTTTTCAACCTTGGCAACTTGTGGACTTCAACTCCCAGAATGCCTCAGCCCAACAGGGGAATTCTGGGAGTTGAAGTCCTCAGTGGGCTCAAGCGGCCTAGTTTGAGGAGCACCGTTTTATCCTGACTCATTATATTGTGTTTGAATTCTTCCCCTTCTCTGAAAGCTGCAGGTGGCAGCTGGTGCCTGCCACAACAACCCTGCGAGGTAGGTTAGGTTGAGGCTGAGTGGAGTGCCCCAATGTCACCTAGGCTTGCTGATCTCTTTCAGCCTAACTCAATAAAACAATAAAGATCATCAAGTCCACCCCGCTTCCTACTGAAGGACTGGGGCCTCCAACCTTGGCAACTTGTGGACTTCAACTCCCAGGATGCCTCAGCCCAACAGGGGAATTCTGGGAGTTGAAGTCCTCAGGGGGTTCAAGCGGCCTAGTTTGAGGAACACCGTTTTATCCCGACTCATTATATTGTATTCGAATTCTTCCTCTTCTCTGAAAGCTGCAGATGGCAGCTGGTGCCTGCCACAACAACCCTGCGAGGTAGGTTAGGCCGAGACTGAGTGGCGTGCCCCAATGTCATCCACTGAACTCCCAGGTTCAGCCTCACTCACCCAACAGGGTCGCTGCTGTGAGGCCGAGGGGAAGAAGGTAGGTTATACAGGTAGTCCTCGACTTGCGACCACAATTGAGCCCAAAAGGTCTGTTGTTAAGTGAGACGTTTGTTCGGTGAGTTTTGTCCCATTTTACGACTTTTTGGGGGTGGGCTACAGTTGTTACGTGAATCACCACAGCGGTTAAGTTACAGTACAATGCAATACAATTGCAGAGTTGGAAGGGACCTTGGAGGTCTTCTAGTCCAACCCCCTGCCTAGGCAGGAAACCCTATACCGTTTCAGACAAATGGCTATCCAACATCTTCTTAAAGACTTCCAGTATTGGGGCATTCACAACTTCTGGAAGCAGGTTAATTGTTCTCATTGTCAGGAAATTCCTCCTCAGTTCCAAGTTGCTTCTCTCCTTGATTAGTTTCCACCCATTGCTTCTTGTTCTACCCTCAGGTGCTTTGGAGAATAGTTTGACTCCCTCTTCTTTTAGTTAGTAACATGGTTGTTATTCCCCCTTGACTTTGCTCGTTGCAAAGGGGGATTACGGGGCTCTGAGAAATTGCAGCCGTCATAAATGAGAGTCGGTTGCTGAGCAACTGCATTTTGACCACGTGACCACGGGGGGAATGCTGCAATGGCCATAACTGTGAAAAAAAGCTCAGAAGTCATTTTTTCCAGTGCTGTTGTAACTTTGAATACAGTGGTAGGATTGAAATAATTTAACAACTGGTTCTCTGCCCTAATGACCTGCTGGGTGGGCGTGGCCATGGTGGGCGTGGCTTCCCTGCAGCCTCCTAGTAGCAAAAATGGACTGCTAGGGAACTCCTGGAAGGAGCCGGGCAGGAAGGGGCGGGGCCAGCCAGTAATATAAGAACCGGTTCGCCCAAACTGGCTGAATCTCACCACCAACTTTGAATGGTCACTGTTCAAAGAATGACTTCTGTAAGTTGAGGACTGGCTATATGTCCTACAGAATATAAGAAAGCATTATAAATCCAATAAATAAATGAATACATTTCAGGCGGCAATAGATCCTTTAAAGCTAGTGGTTTTTTTCCAAACTCGGCTACCTTAAGATGTTTCAACTTCAACTTCCAGAATTAGCAATAGCAATAGCAGTTAGACTTATATACCGCTTCATAGGGCTTTCAGCCCTCTCTAAGCGGTTTACAGAGTCAGCATATCCGCCCCCAACAATCTGGGTCCTCATTTTACCCACCTCGGAAGGATGGAAGGCTGAGTCAACCTTGAGCTGGTGAGATTTGAACAGCCGAACTGCAGAACTGCAGTCAGCTGAAGTAGCCTGCAGTGCTGCACTCTAACCACTGCGCCACCTCGGCTCCCCAGACACCACTGGGGTGTGTGTGTGTGTGTCATTCTTCCAAGACCCTTGCTACCTCCCTTTCTTGGAATTGTAAAACTGAAGGGAGCAATGAAGATCATCAAGCCCACCCCGCTTCCTACTGAAGGGCAGGGGTCTCCGACCATGGCCGCGTTAAGACTTGTGGACTTCAACTCCCAGAATTCCTCAGCCAGCTCTTCTTCCCAGGGATTCTGGGAGTTGAAACCCACAAGTCTTAAAAGTCGCCAAGGTTGGAGACCCCCGTTGAAGGAGACAATAAAGATCATTAAGTACTCCGCCATGCTGGCTGGGGAATTCTGGGAGTTGAAGTCCACAATATCTTAAAGCAGCCAATTGTTGAGAACTGCTCCTTTAAGCCATTCAGTGTTGCTTCAGTGTATATCCCACCCTTCCAGCTCCCCCTAAATTCACTGGTCTAACCCCCTCCATGTGCCAAGAGACCCCCATCCCCCAGCTTTCTTGCTTTTCAAAGCATTTTTTAAACTGCCCCGCCCCCAGTATATACTGTGTAAGCCGACTGGAGGGAGTAGACAGCAATATAAATTTTCTAAAATAAAATAAATTATAGTCCCACAAACCTCATCCACCACCAGGTTGTCTTCACTTTTCTCCCCATCGCTGCCCTGAAAGAAATAAAAAGGGAGGGCAGAAAAACAGAAAAAAAGAGATTTATTTCGTGACCCGTCAAAACCGCGGAGCACAAAATCGCGCTCGACGAAAGCGCGCATTTGACGTCATCACAGCACGACGAAAAAAATTAAAAATTGAAATAAAATTAAAATTAAAGCAAGCTGATTCACATAAAGGTAAGGGTTAGGTTTAGGGTTAGGGTTAGGTTAAGGGTTAGGTTTAGAGCGTTAGGGTTACGTTTAGCGTTAGGTTAAGGGTTAGCGTTAGGTTTAGCGTTACGTTAACGGTTAGGTTTAGGGTTAGATTTAGGGTTAGGTTAAGGGTTAGGTTTAGGGTTAGGTTTGGGGGGGTTAGGGTAAGGTTTTCGCTTTATTTTTACATTTTTCGATCACAGCGCAATGTTTTCGTCGCGCTGTGATGACGTCAAATGCGCGCTTTCGTCGAGCGCGATTTTGTCCTCTGCGGTTTTGTGGTGGAACCATTTATTTCAGGATGGCTGGAGGTGGGTGGGTGGCAGGGTGGGTGGGTGGGTGGGATGCAAACTGAAGAGGGGACATTTGGCTCATTGGAGCAGGAGCCCGTTTAAAGGAGCAACCTACCGAAGAACAGCAAAAAAAATTGTTGACTTTATAACCACAATTGGGACCAGAACTTCCTTGCCGGGCAATACGGTCGTTAAGTGAGTCACGCATGATTTGATGACTGTTTTTTTTTTGCCATGGTTGTTCCTCGAAACACATCAGTTCGGAATTACACGGTCGTTGAGCAAATCCCTGTAGCTAAGGGAATCACGTGGTCGTTGAGGGAATCACCATAGTTGTTAAGTGAATCATATGGTCGTTAAGCGAATATGATTCCCCCCACTGTCTCTGCTCGTTGGAAGATGTCTGGGAAGGTTGAAAATGGTGATCATATGAATTGGGGACACTGCGATCATATCAAATGCATTTGGTAAATATATAAAATATTAAATATATGCTGGTGGATGGCTGGCTGCCAAAATTTAATCCTGTAACCACAAGTCGTTAAGTATGAGAACCTGTCATAAGTCACTTTTTTTTCCAGTGGTATTGTAATTTCGGTGATTAAACAAGTTGCTTTAAGGCAAGAATTACCTGTCCAATATGCTACAGGCAGTCCTCAACTTACAACACTTCATTTAGTGACCGTCTGAAGTTACAACGGCACTGAAAAAAATGACTTATGACCATTTTTCACACATATGACCATTGCAGCATCTCCATGGTCGTGGGATCAAAATTCAGAGACTTAGCAACTGACTCATACTTATGACGGTTGCAGTGTCCCGAGGTCATGTGACCCCCTTTTGCGACCTTCTGGCAAGCCAAGTCAATGGGGAAGCCGGATTCATTGAACAACCGTGTTACTAACAACCACAGGGATTCACTCAGCAACGGTGGCAAGGAAGGTCATAAGATGGGACAAAACCCACTTAACAACTGTCTCGCTTAGCAGCAGAGATCTTGGGCTCAATTGTGGTCGTAAGTCAAGGACTACCTGTATCTGTAATCTACCTGTAATCTGAGCTGCAAGTTTTAGAAGGGAGGAAAAATATCCAGGTTTTGGTAGCAACATTAGGCAACCGATGACACAATCCGACGCCGTCACCCACTTGCAAAACATCTGGATTGCAGAGAAGTTGTTCAGTTGCACCCAAACCTTCTGTTGCGGCCTGCCAGCTGCCTTCAGAGTCAGGCATCAGTGAGGCAGAATAACAGCTGGAGCCTGTTCCCAGTGTGCGCATGCGCAGAGTGGCCAGATGAAGGGAACAGCTAAAGAACAGGGGTCGACTTGGGAGTAAGGCCACAGGGTTCCACCACAAAACCACGTTCGACTAAAGGGCGCTCGACGAAACTGCGTAGCTGATGTCATCACAGCGCAACAACAGCGCGGAGACAGAAGCACGCTGTAAACGCTAAACCTAAAATTAACACCTAAACCTAAATCTAACCCCCCTAAACCTAATCCTAAACCTAACCCTTAACCTAACCCTAAACCTAACCCTTAACCTAACCCTTAACCTAACCCTAACCCTAAAGCTAATCCTAACCCTTAACCTAACCCTTAACCTAACCCTAACCCTTAACCTAACCCTAAACCTAACCCTAACCCTTAACCTAACCCTTAACCTAACCCTAATCCTAACCCTAACCGTTAACCTAACCCTAAACCTAATCCTAACCCTTAACCTAACCCTAACCCTAACCCTAACCCTTAACCTAACCCTAACCCTTAACCTAACCCTAACCCTAACCCTTAACCTAACCCTAACCCTAACCCTTAACCTAACCCTAACCCTAACCCTAACCCTTAACCTAACCCTAAACCTAACCCTAACCCTAACCCTAAACCTAACCCTTACCTTAACTTGAATCGGTTTGCTTTCAAAGCGCTATTTAAAGCGCCCTTCTTTCTCCGCGCTGGCTGTTGTCGCCCTGTTGATGACGTCAGCGACGCGGTTTAATCGGGCGCGCTTTAGTCGAGCGCGGTTTTGTCGTGCCACGAGGCTACAGGTGGACGATGAATGGCCCCTCCCAGAGGAAATAAAAGAGGAGCAAAAGGGGAGTGGAGTTTGCAGGAGACATAGTAGTTTGCTGAATTGGTTCGTTGCCAAGCTTTGCAGATCTCGGCCTGGCAGCTCTCCAAGCCAGATAAGGTCTGTGACCATAAATCCTCCCTGGAAAGACTTTGCTGGATGTGAAGGAGCGGAATTCGCAATCAATCAATAAAAGGGTTTTTTTGTCAGGACCAGGAGTTTGCTTCATGCTCTCGGGAAGCCTCGGTCGGAACACCCTTGTTCCCAAAGCCTGCGTGCTCCAAGAAGGGAAGCCACTCACGTAATCCGTGCCGTATTCTTTTTCCGACTTCCTCTTTTTGCTACTGTTCAAGTAATCCGAAATGGCTCTCATCCTTTCTCCGTTCGACAGCATTAAAGAGCTCTGCAGAAGAGAAAGCCGGAGGGACATAAACCTCAGCATTCAGATAAACACGCGAAGCCAAGGAGTGGTTTCCCCCCCTCAAAGTACAGCCGGCGTCTGACTTACGACCACAATCGTTTCCAGTATCGCTAAGCAAGGTTGCTGTTAAGGAAATCATACCCCGATTTTGCAACCTTTTGGGCACGGTTGTTAAGTGAATCGCTTTAGCTGTTAAGCGAACCCTGTGCTTGTTAAATGAACTGGCTCCCCCCCCCCATTGACTTGGCGTGTTGGAATCTGGATGGGGGGGACCTCACAATTGGGGACTACAGGACCCCAGGACAGATGCCACATAGACATGCTGATTGCCAAGTGCCTGAATTTTTAACCGTGTCACTGTGGGGATGTGCAACGGTCGTAAGTGGGAGGAGTAGCCATAAGTCCCTTTTTTCAGGGCTGCTGTAACTTCTAATGGTCAGTAAACCACTACACCTCGACTTACAAATCATGGTTGAGGAACATCAAGTATCTGAAGGTTCCTGCCTGAGCAGGGGGTTGGACTAGAAGACCTCCAAGGTCCCTTCCAACTCTGTTATTCTCTGTTCTATTCTATTCTATCCCTTATTCTATTCTATCCCTTATTCTATTTTATTCTATCCCTTATTCTATTCCATTCCATCCCTTATTCTATTCCATTCCATTCTATCCCTTATTCTATTCTATCCCTTATTCTATTTCATTCCATTCCTTATTCTATTCCTTATTCTATTCTATCCCTTATTCTATTCCATTCCATCCCTTATTCTATTCTATTCCTTATTCTATTCTATTCCTTATTCTATTCCATTCCATCCTTTATTCTATTCCTTATTCTATTCTATCCCTTATTCTATTCCATTCCATCCCTTATTCTATTCCTTATTCCATTCTACGCCTTATTCTATTCCATTCCATTCCTTATTCTATTCTATTCTATCCCTTATTCTATTCTATTCTATCCCTTATTTTATTGCATTCCATCCCTTATTCTATTCCATTCCATTCTATCCCTTATTCTATTCTATCCCTTATTCTACTCCATTCCATCCCTTATTCTATTCCTTATTCTATTCTATCCCTTATTCTATTCCATTCCATCCCTTATTCTATTCTATTCTATCCCTTATTCTATTCTATCCCTTATTCTATTTTATTCTATCCCTTATTCTATTCCATTCCATCCCTTATTCTATTCCATTCCATTCTATCCCTTATTCTATTCTATCCCTTATTCTATTTCATTCCATTCCTTATTCTATTCCTTATTCTATTCTATCCCTTATTCTATTCCATTCCATCCCTTATTCTATTCTATTCCTTATTCTATTCTATCCCTTATTCTATTCCATTCCATCCCTTATTCTATTCCTTATTCTATTCTATCCCTTATTCTATTCCATTCATCCCTTATTCTATTCCTTATTCCATTCTACCCCTTATTCTATTCCATTCCATTCCTTATTCTATTCTATCCCTTATTCTATTCTATTCTATCCCTTATTTTATTGCATTCCATCCCTTATTCTATTCCATCCCTTATTCTATTCCTTATTCTATTCTATCCCTTATTCTATTCCATTCCATTCTATCCCTTATTCTATTCTATCCTATCCTATCCTATCCTATCCCTTATTCTATTCTATTCTGTTCTATCCTATCCATCCCTTATTCTATCCCCAATTCAATTCAATCCTATCCTATCCCTTATTGTTCTATTCTATCCTGTTCTGTTCTGTTTTGTTCTGCTCTATTCCATTCCATTCTATTGCCGTTTTACTCTAGTTTAACCTGCTGTGAAAAATCTGTGGGTTATTTAGCAGAGAAACACAGTCTATACAGGTAGTCCTCACCTGTATGACCACAAAGGAGCCCAACATTTCTGTTGTTAAGTGGGACACTTGTTAAGTGAGTTTTGTCCCATTTTACGACCTTTCTTGCTACAGCTGCTAAGTGAATCACTGCAGTGGATTACTAATAGTAACACGGTTGTTAAGTACATCTGCCTTCCCATCGTTGACTTGGGAGGAAGGAAGAAAAGCAAACTAAAGAGTGGGGGGAAAAAGTAGAGGAGAAAGAAAAGCAATTGATGAAGAAGGGAAGGGGAAAAGAATTGGGAGGAGAGGAGAATGGACAGGCAAGGAAAAAGAAGGGAAGAGGAAGGGGAAAGGAAAGAAAGGAAGATAGGGAAGGGAAGGGAAGAGGGAAAGGAAGAGAAGGGAAGCAAATAGAGAGGGAAGGGAAGTTTGTTTATTTATTTATCATATTTATATGCTGCCAATCTCACTGTTAAGTGAGTCCAGGCTCCTTACAAGACAGAGAACTTTTCCCAAGCGCAGCCTTAAATCCCATTTTAAAAACAAAAGGCCCATCATTTCACAGTTCCATCAATGAACTTGTAAAACAAACAAGACTGTCATCCTTTCCATATTTCATTCATGAAATGGATTTGTGTGCGTGTGTGTGGTGTGTGTGGTGTGTGTGTGTGTGTGGAAAGGCTGCAGAGACGAGTTCAATGGAGAGGAGAGTTCAGCGCCCCCAATAAAATGAAGTGCAGAATGGAGCACCTACAACAAGAGGGGCTGGGACCCCCCTCCCCCCCCCAAGACCCCTGCCCACTATAGCGGTAAAGCCAAGCCAGGGTTCCTCCTGTCTTGGTTTGCCAGGCAGGGAGAGGACAACCACAAACGAAATAGGGTGGGGGAAACAACGTGCGCTAAAAATTCTGTGTGAGCGGGAGGCTGTTTCCACGCACTGTGCTGACTCTGCTGCCAGTAAGTCTTCGAGTTACGACCACAAAGGACGCAAACAGTGAAGGGTCATTAACATGGGCAGATTGCACCATTGAGCTGAGTTTACAATCTGTTTTTTTGTTGTTTTTGTTTGTTTGTTTGCAGGGGTCATTAAGCAAGCAAGGCAGTCGTTAGGTGAATCGGTGATTTTCTATGGGCATCGTTTTGCCCAAAAAAACAGAAATATCAATTTTTCGGGAAAACGAATGGGAAAACGTCCTAAAACGTGATCACAACGCTTTTTAATAAAGGAAGTCAAAGCATTGATTTGTCATTTCTCCTTTTTCTGATTTTGCCTTCTTGCTTTGCTTGGCAAGGAAAAAAAAAATCTTGTACGGGATTGATGAACATGTCACCCCGAGTGTAGACGTTTTCGGAGGGGGCTCTGAGTGGAAAAAAGTGGTCGGGGGCTCAGCCTGCAGAATCGGGTCCTGAAAGAGCCTCAGTTATTTGCATTCAGGGCCAACACACCCACCCACCCCCTGCAAATTTCAAATGGTTTTTGCAAGCGTTTTGGTCCTTATTCCTTGATTATCTCCAATTATTTGAATTAAAGGCCAAAAAACCCTAAGAAAATTTCAGATTGTCAGATGTTTTTGCAAGTGTCTTGGTCCTTATTCCTTGATTGTCTCCAATTATTTCAATTAAAGGCCAAAAAATCCGAAGCAAATTTCAAATTATAGGATTTTTGTACAAGCTTCTTGGTTCTCATTGTCTTGTGCAAGCATCACCCTACTTACATCTTTATCAGAGTCTTGTGATATATTTATATATATATATATATATATATATAGATAGAGAGAGAGAGAGAGAGAGAGAGAGAGAGAGAGAGAGAGAGAGAGAGAGATAGATAGATAGATAGATGATAGATATAGATATACATACATATATATATGTATGTATGTATGTATGTATGTGTGTGTGTGTGTGTGTATATATATATATACACATATATATACATACATACATACATACAATATATGTGTGTGTGTGTGTGTGTGTGTGTGTGTGTGTGTGTATATATATATATATATATATATACACATATACACACACATATAGAGATAGATAGATATACATATATACTATATGTATATATATCTATATTTATTTATCAGCACAAATACAATACATACTATATATATGTATGTATGTATGTGTATATGTGTGTGTATGTATGTATATATACACACACACACACACATATATATATTGTATGAGTGTGTGTGTGTGTGTGTATGTGTGTGTGTGTGTGTGTGTATATATATATATATATATATACACATACATACACACACACACATACACACACATATATACATACGTCTGTCTGTCTGTCTGTGCGTGTGTGTGTGTGTGTGTATTTAAAGTCACAACCCCTGTAATGCCCAAATTAGAAGCACAGGTTCTAATCCCAGTAAGGGTATGGCTAGCTGATGAGAGCTAAATAGCTTGAAATAGATCTATACTAGTCTCCCTTTATTTATTTATCAGCACAAATACAATACAACACACACACACACACACACACACACATTCATACTCCATTGGGGAGATAAACAGCCTTTTCCTATTCTCTCTGGTTCAGAGCCTCCCTTCCCCGCTGGGGGTTCGAAGGAAGGAGAAACAATTGGGAGGGGCAGGGTGCAGAGAAAGAAAGGATGGGGTGGGGGAAGCAAAGAGACTTACGGGTCCGGGGTCTCTCTCTGTCGCCATGGCAACACGGAACGGCAACAAGGCAAGAAGAGAAGGGTTTTAGTATCAAAACACGAAGAAAACACCACCCATCCCGCCTGCAAACTGTGCATAAAAACACTCTCCCACAAACGGTGAAAATTAAATTATTACGGGGTTGCACTCCGCCTCTTTAATTGGAGGAAAGGGGGGGGGCGGTTTCAAGGACATTTGGGAAGGAGGAGCCCCCCCCCTAAAATTGATGCATTTTTTTTCTCATTCCTTGTCAAAGTTGCACCCCTAAAATGATCTCTATTGGAATGCTAGCATTTGCCTCCTTGGGCCAGCAATAAGTGGGACCTGGTGATTAGCAACAAAAAGGACTCCAAATTCTCTTCTCCTCGACCACTGACATGGGTAAACCTTTGCAGCCGATAATCTAAGAAATACGGGTAGTCCTCGACTTACGACCAGGAAAACGTGTCGCTATACAGGGCAGCCGTGACGCGAAGCATCATGGGGCTGTATCTGATTTTATGAGGTTTTTCCAGTGCTCAGCAAAGTTACGATCTCCTTTTCTTTGCTGTTTCTGGGAATCGCTGCGGTCATTAAGTGAGTCATCACACCGTAGAGATTTGCAACCTTCCCTGTCAGCTTTCCCATTGGCTTTGCTTGCCGGAAGTAGGCCAGGAAGGTCACAAATAGCGATCATGTGAAACCCCCCCACCCCCCCAGGATGCTGCAACAGTCATATGTACAAGGACTGGTCCTACGTCACTTTTGTCGTCCCCGTTTTACCTTCAAAAGGTCTCTAAATGAATGGTTGTAAGTCGAGGACTACCTATAAACCGTCCATTAATTATCTAAATCTTATCCTATAACTATTGTATTTTACCTTACTCTTATTTTAAATTGTTTGTATAAGATTTTTTGGGTGATATGCGTTTGAACCTTGTGCCTATAGGCTAATCAATAAAGCTATCATATATCAACTCCTAAAAGTAAAAGGTGAAGGTTCCCCTTGCACACATGTGCTAGTCGTTCCCGACTCTAGGGGGCAGTGTTCATCTCCGTTTCAAAGCCAAAGAGCCAGCGCTGTCCGAAGACGTCTCCGTGGTCATGTGGCTGGCATGACTAAACGCCGAAGGAGCACAGAATGCTGTTACCTTCCCACCAAAGGTGGTCCCTATTTTTCTACTTGCATTTTTACCTGCTTTTCGAACTGCTAGGTTGGCAGAAACTGGGACAAGTAACGGGAGCTCACTCGATTACGCGGCACTAGGGATTCGAACCGCTGAACTGCTTTCTGATCAACAAGCTCAGCGTCTTAGCCACTGAGCCACAGCGTCCCGGTGATATACTACCTAGCAGGAACTAATCAGAGAGGGTCTAACGTTGGCAACTTTTAAGACTTGGGGACTTCAATTCCCAGAATTCCCCAACCAGCCGTGCTAGGGAAATTCCCCATGGTGGCTAGGGAATTCTGGGAGCTGAAGTCTACAAGTCTTCAAGTTGGACACCCTTGAGCTAAATACACTGAATGAAATAAATAAATGAGCTAGTAACCGCAAACTCAAAACAGTTTTCGGGCCAACTGCTCCACATTTACACTTCTTTTTACTTTTAGGAACAGTTGACATTTTTTTCTCATTACCCCCATTTCTAACTTTTGGTTGGGAGCCTCAAAATTCTCACCTTATAAAGCTCACTTCACCGGGAATAGCAACCTTAATGCAGACGAGCAAACAGATTTTGTAAGATCGAGACATTCTTTCAAACCGACTCAAAACACCAGTACTGCATTTTCTCAAACCTGGCAACTTTAAAGTCTCCAGAATTCCCAAACCAGCATGCTCCCCCCCCCCCGCCCTTCCTCCCCAAATATCAGACAATGTGAGCTAGTCACCTGTTGGGAGAATTGTTTTAAACTAGACATTCAATGTTTCTGCATATCTCTGGGGAACCACAATGAAAGCCGACGAGCTTTACAGCAATGTTTCTCAAACAGGGCAGCTCTTAAGGCATTTTTAAGAATTCTGGGACCTTGAAATCTATTAATATTGGCTAGGGAATTCTGGGAGTTGAAGTCCACAAATGTCGGTTGCAGAATTCTGAGAGTTGAAGACCACAAATGGCGTCTAGGGAATTCTGGGAGTTGAAGTGTACAAATGGTATCTGGGGAATTCTGGGAGTTGAAGTCCACAAATGCTGGCTAGGGAATTGTGGGAGTTGGAAGTCCACAAATGTTGGCTAGGAAATTCTGGGAGTTAAAGTGTACAAATGGTGTCTGGGGAATTCTGGGAGTTGGAAGTCCACAAATGGTGACTAGGGAATTCTGGGAGTTTGTCAACAAATGGTGTCTGGGGAATTCTGGGAGTTGAAATCCACAAATGCTGGCTATGGAATTGTGGGAGTTAGAAGTTCACAAATGTTGGCTAGGAAATTCTGGGAGTTGAAGTGTACAAATGGTGTCTAGGGAATTCTGGGAATTGAAATCCACAAATGGTGTCTAGGGAATTCTGGGAATTGAAGTCCACAAATGGTGTCTGGGGAATTCTGGGAGTTGAAGTCCACAAATGGTGGCTAGGGAATTCTGGGAGTTTGTCAACAAATGGTGTCTGGGGAATTCTGGGAGTTGAAATCCACAAATGCTGGCTATGGAATTGTGGGAGTTAGAAGTTCACAAATGTTGGCTAGGAAATTCTGGGAGTTGAAGTGTACAAATGGTGTCTAGGGAATTCTGGGAATTGAAATCCACAAATGGTGACTAGGGAATTCTGGGAGTTTGTCAACAAATGGTGTCTGGGGAATTCTGGGAGTTGAAGTCCACAAATGCTGGCTAGGGAATTGTGGGAGTTGGAAGTCCACAAATGTTGGCTAGGAAATTCTGGGAGTTGAAGTGTACAAATGGTGTCTGGGGAATTCTGGGAGTTGAAGTCCACAAATGCTGGCTAGGGAATTCTGGGAGTTTGCCAACAAATGGTGTCTGGGGAATTCTGGGAGTTGAAGTACACAAATGGTGACTAGGGAATTCTGGGAATTGAAGTCTGCATACCTTAAAGTTGCCAGGGCTGCCCTACTAGCCAGACTCAGCCTTTCCCCTCCCCCCCACCACCACATTTAGGCAAATTTGATCAATCAGGAAAATCTTTCATAGCTCACTCTCAAAGAAACGAACCTTATCTGGAGAAACTTACCTCGGTCGGCATCAAGAAGCCCTCGGTCATCCTTGGCCACCAGATGGGCCTGCGCCCCCAATGCTCCCGACAGCGCCAGCAGCCCAGAAGCGCTACCAAGGCTCGCCAGGCTGGCAGACTGGACGCTGGATGGGTGAGGGGTCAACGGGATGGGGGGTGCATGATGGGAGAGGTGTTGAGCTTGGAGCTGGTGCTGGGGAGACAGAAAGTCATTGGAGAGCCTTAGAAGTCGACCAACCGGGTGTTTTTTTTTTTAATGGTTCAGAAAAGTGCTGTTGTTCCTATGTTTGCATTTTAACGTTTTGAAGTTTGCCTCGAGTACTTATTTGGTTTCTTAAATCCTGCCTGTAATACTTTGTAAGTAACTCAAGGCAGCTAGCATTTTTAATCATCCTACCTCCTAATTTCCCAACAATCATCACGCTGTGAGGTGGGTTGAGCTGAGAGTGAGGGACTGGAACTCAGTCTCCTAGAGATTGGCCCAGGGTCACCCAGCTGGCTTTTGTGCTTAACAGACTATAATTCAACGTCTCCTAGTGATTGGCCCAGTCACCCAACTGGCTTTTGTGCTTAAGATAGGACTAGAATTCACCATCTCCTGGTGATTGGTCCAACTGGTCACCCAGCTGGCTTTTGGGCTTAGGATAGGACTAGAATTCACCGTCTCCTGATGATTGGCCCAGTCACCCAACTGGCTTTTGTGCTTAAGCAATAGCAATAGTAGTTAGACTTATATACCGCTTCATAGGGCTTTCCAGCCCTCTCTAAGCAGTTTACAGAGTCAGCATATTGCCCCCAACAATCCGGGTCCTCATTTTACCCACCTCGGAAGGATGGAAGGCTGAGTCAACATTGAGCCGGTGAGATTTGAACAGCCGAACTGCAGAACTGCAGTCAGCTGAAGTAGCCTGCAGTGCTGCATTTAACCACTGCGCCACCTGCGCCCCAAGATAGGACTAGAATTCACCATCTCCTGGTGATTGGTCCAACTGGTCACCCAGTTGGCTTTTGTGCTTAAGATAGGACTAGAATTCACCGTCTCCTGGTGATTGGTCCAACTGGTCACCCAGCTGGCTTTTGGGTTTAAGATAGGACTAGAATTCACCGTCTCCTGGTGATTGGTCCAACTGGTCACCCAGTTGGCTTTTGTGCTTAAGATAGGACTAGAATTCACCATCTCCTGGTAATTGGTCCAACTGGTCACCCAGCTGGCTTTTGGGTTTAAGATAGGACTAGAATTCACCGTCTCCTGGTGATTGGTCCATCTGGTCACCCAGCTGGCTTTTGGGCTTAAGATAGGACTAGAATTCACCGTCTCCTGGTGATTGGTCCAACTGGTCACCCAGCTGGCTTTTGGGCTTAAGATAGGACTAGAATTCACCGTCTCCTGGTGATTGGTCCAACTGGTCACCCAGCTGGCTTTTGGGCTTAAGATAGGACTAGAATTCACCATCCCAGGGGTATTAAAAATTGTTGAATCCCACCACTGATTGTGCAGAATACACACAATACAAAAAGGAGGGGGGGGGAACCTCATGGCGTGGGAGAAACAATCCCCTGGCACAACTGTGTGTGTGGCACGCCGGTTGAAAAACACGGCTATAAAACAATGAAGCCGTGTTTGCATTGAGACACAGCAAGGGCTGGTTTTAATGCATCCCCTTTTATGGTTTATGCCGTTATTGCTACATTAATTTTTATTAATTAGATATTAGCTGCGAGGAGCCTTGGCAGCTGAATGGAAAGCCGAGATGGGTAGCTAGAAAGATAAGGGACAGCTGTCAGCGAACCCTTCAAAGGCAGATTAGCAATAGCAATAGCAATAGCAGTAGACTTATATACCGCTTCATAGGCCTTTCAGGCCTCTCTAAGCGGTTTACAGAGAGTCAGCATATTGCCCCCAACAATCTGGGTCCTCATTTTACCCACCTCGGAAGGATGGAAGGCTGAGTCAACCCTGAGCCGGTGAGATTTGAACCGCTGACCTGCTGATCTAGCAGTAGCCTGCAGTGCTGCTCTTAACCACTGCGCCACCTTGGCTCTCAGATTATCTGAGCAAGGCAGCGTCCCCCAAGATTTCCACAGTGGGTGTGGTTAAAAAAAATAAATACAACCGACCCTTCGAAGTTACAACAGATCCCCACCAAAAATTCCAGACTGTCCTCAACCTCAACGACCACAATTCAGCCCCCAAAATGTTTGTTTGTTAAGTGAGAAATTTGTTAAGGGAGTTTGCTCCATTTCAACGACTGTCCTCGGCACCTTTGTTAAATCGGTGTAGTGTCGTTAAGTGAATCTGACCCCCCCCCCCCTGGCTTTCCTTTATAGGTGGTCACATGACTCCAGGACATTGCGTCCGTCATGCAAATACAAAAGCAGAGTTGGAAGGGACCTTGGAGGTATTCTAGTCCAGCCCCCTGCCTAGGCAGGAAACCCTATACCATTTCAGACAAATGGCTATCCAACATCTTCTTGAAGACTTCCAGTGTTGGGGCAAGCTGTTCCACTGGTTAATTGTTCTCACTGTCAGGAAATTTGTCCTCAATTCTAAGTTGCTTCTCTCCTTGATTAGTTTCCACCCATTGCTTCTTGTTCTACCCTCAGGTGCCTTGGAGAATAGTTGTGACTCCCTCTTCTTTGTGGCAACCCCTGAGATATTGGAAGACTGCTATCATGTCTCCCCTAGTCCTTCTTTTCATTAAACTAGACATACCCAGTTCCTGCAACCGTTCCTCATATGTTTTAGTCACCAGTCCCCTCATCATCTTTCTTGCTCTTCTCTGCACTCTTTCTAGAGTCTCCACATCTTTTCTACATTGTGGCGACCAGAACTGAATGCCGTATTCCAAGTGTGGCCTTACCAAGGCCTTATAAAGTGGTGTTAACACTTGTTTTTGTTTTGTTTTAACTTTATTTATATGGCGCCCTTTTCCCTGAGGGGACTCAGGGCGGCTCACAATCCAGGGGGAGGGAAAAACAAAACAAGATACACACATAAAGACAACACATCATTAAAAGCGCAACAGTCATACTATTCGGGTGGGGTTGAAGTCTTTAGCCCCAGGCCTGTCGGGACAGCCAGGTTTTTAAGGCTATGCGGAAGGTCTGGAGGGTGGTGAGGGTACGAATCTCCACGGGGAGTTCGTTCCATAGGGTCGGAGCAGCCACCGAGAAGGCTCTCCTCCGGGTAGTTGCCAGTCAACATTGACCGACTGATGGAATTCGGAGGAGGCCTAATCTATGGGATCTTATTGGATCACACTTCACGTGATCTTGATTCTCTCCCTCTGTTTATGCAGCCTAGAACTGTGTTGGCTTTTTTGGCAGCTGCTGCACACGGCTGGCTCCTATTTAAATGGTTGTCCACTAGGACTCCAAGATCCCTCTCACAGTTACTACTGTTGAGCAAGGTACCACCTATACCGTACCTGTGCATTTCGTTTTTGTTGCCCAAATTTTAGCCTCCAGTCCCCTAGTCATCTTTGTTGCTCTTCTCTGCACTCTTTCTAGAGTCTCCACATCTTTTCTACATCGTGGTGACCAAAACTGGATGCCGTATTCCAAGTGTTAAGTCACGTACATCAGTTGTCAAGCAAACTGGACCAGTGATGGCTAACCTTTTTGTCCTGTATGTGTGTGTGTGTGTGCGCGCGTGCGCGCCCCCACACCCATAATGCACTGCGCGTGCAACATCCCCTCGCACCCCCCGCACCCCTGTGCACACGACCCCCCTGCTTCCCCTATCACCCGCGTATGCACGCACGATCCCCCCCATAGGCCATTTTGGGCCTAGCAGGCCTCCCTGAAGCCTCCTGGGATGTAAAATGGGGCATGGGGGGGGGCATGCTGCACCCCCCCCCGTCCCCAAATCTCATGCATGTGCCCCACGCATGTGCGGCAGAGACCCGAAAATCATCTGTGCCGTAAGCACGCCATCACGGAGCAAGACTGTGCTGTCACTCTGTGTTATATAACGTATGTGGGTATAGCCATAATTTTGCATTTATTTCTTTGTGTATGATTTCCTGTTTATGTTGTGTATATTAGAGGTGGAGACCCTTTTGAGAGCTGTAGGCCGCGAGATTTCATTTTAATGCATGCCGATTAGTGTACTTTCAAAGTGACAATGAAGTTATTCTTCTATTCTATTCTTCTGTTCTATGTGAATCAAACGACCATGGAGATCCTGCAACCGTCACTAAATGAACCTGTTGTAAGTCGAGGACTACCTGTCCCTACGACCAGGTTCCAAAGCTTCAATGAATCCATCCCCCCCTTGCCTTCCGTGGTCACGGGATCACATTTTGGACCTTGGGGAAATCAATCCACATTTACAGGTTTAGGCAAAAATGCCCCATAACAAGTAAGGGGTTCCCCGTGGATCATGGTGATTCACTTAACGACCTTTGCAAACAAAGGTCAAAAAATGGGGTGGGTCATGTGACGATCTGCTTTACGACTGTCGTGACTAATAACGGGCAAGCTCCAATACCGCCCTGAGTCCTCGGCTTACAACCACAATTGAGCCCAACATTTCCGTTGCTAAGCAAGACAGTCCAGTGATTTTCGCCCCGTTTCATGACCTTTCCTTGCCGCAGTTGTTAAGCGAATCCCTGCAGTGATTAAGGCAGTAACTGAATGGGTGGAGGATGGAAGGATTTATATCCCATCTGATCATTAACGCTCTCGAGAGTCGTTGAGGCCACTTGGAGGTTTATCTGTGCCCTCAGGGGGTCACCTGTATAAAATAAATGTCCAAGGGGCCTCGAGGACTCTCGGAAAAAATGCTAACAATCAGATTCCCTGCTAACTGCAAGGAATATAAATCCTTCCATTCCCCGCCAGTCAGTCAGAACGGAAGAACCCTTTTGGATGAGAAGCGAAACCTCTTCAAGAAAAAACAAAACCCAGTTGCCTTTTGAAAAAGCACCTTTGGGTTCTGGCGACGGGTGGGCCCAGCTGGTGTGACTGTGTTACACTGATTGTGGATGGTTGCTTTTTGAGGGGAAAAGCAGGATGTAGGTTTACCCACATCCTGTCTGTAGTGGTCGTGTTTCCCCGAAATTAAGACAGGGTCTTAATTTTCTTTTGACCGCCGAAATAAGTGCTTGGCCTTATTTTCGGGGAGGTCTTATTATTTTTGAGGGGCAGGAGGAGGAGGCGAGCGTGGTCACCTCACGGCAGCTGCTGTGTTGCAATATTTTTGGGGAGGGCTCATTTTCGGGGGAGGGCTTACTTTAGCGCATGCGCTCAAAAGCCCGATTGGACTTATGATCTGGGGAGGTCTTAATTTTTGGGAAAACAGGGTAGCAGGGCAATGAAAGATTTGATTGTTGGCTGCATCCTGGGTCAGAACACTCCCCATCTCCTCAGGCTGTGGCCTGTCGACTGCCTGCCCTTCCAGCAGCCGAATCAGGGGAGGAGGCAGGGTCAGCATTAAGGCAACCTGAGAACTCTGAGCGGGGAGAGGGAATGGAGCTGGCAGAGAGAGAGAGAGAGAGAGAGAGAGACAGAGGCGAATCCTGGCCAGGCGTCAGCCCTCAAATGGAGAGTCAAGAGCCCTCAGGTCTGGAGGCGGCTGATGAGGAAGAAGAGGAACAGCTGAGTCCAGTGCCTGATGCCTGGATGCACAGAAGGCAGAGGAGAGGAGAGCAGTGGAAATCTATGGGCCAGTCCTTGGGAGTCGGCGAGCGTGGTCACCTCACAGCTGCTGCTGTGTTGCAATGTTTTTGGGGAGGGCTTATTTTCTTACTTCAGCGCATGCGCTCAAAAGCCCGATTGGACTTATGATCTGGGGAGGTCTTAATTTTGAGGAAAACAGGGTAGCAGGGCAATGAAAGATTTGATTGTTGGTTGCATCCTGGGCCAGAACACTCCCCATCTCCTCAGGCTGTGGCCTGTCGACTGCCTGCCCTTCCAGCAGCCGAATCAGGGGAGAAGGCAGGGTCAGCATTAAGGCAACCTGAGAACTCTGAGCGGGGAGAGGGAATGGAGCTGGCAGAGAGAGAGAGAGAGAGAGACAGAGGCGAATCCTGGCCAGGCGTCAGCCCTGAAATGGAGAGTCAACAGCCCTCGGGTCTGGAGGCGGCTGATGAGGAAGAAGAGGAACAGCTGAGTCCAGTGCCTGATGCCTGGATGCTCAGAGGGCAGAGGAGAGGAGAGCAGTGGAAATCTATGGGCCGGTCCTTGGGAGGCGGCGAGCGTGGTCACCTCACGGCTGCTGCTGTGTTGCAATATTTTCAGGGAGGGCTTATTTTAGCACATGCGCTCAAAAGCCCGATTGGGCTTATTATCCGCAGAGGTCTTATTTTTCGGGGAAACAGGGTAGTCCTCGACATACAGCCACAACTGCTGCCCAGGATTGATGCTGCTAAGTGAGAAATGGGTTCAGCGAGTTTCGCCCTGTTTTACGACTTCTCTTGCCGCCTTTCGTTACGCGGATCCCTGCAGCTTGTTAAATCGGCAACAACGGTCGTTAAGTGAATCGGGCTTCCCCCTAGACTTTGCCGGTCAGGAGGCCGCAAAAGGGGAATCACACCACCCCCGGGACGCTGCGACCGTCATAAGTATGAACCGGTTGCCAAGCCTCCGAATGTAAATCACGTGACTGCGGGGAAGCCGTGATGGACATAAATGTGAAAAGTGGTCATAAGTCACTTTTTTCAGTGTCACTGTAGCTTTGAACGGTCACTAAAGGAACTGTTGTAAGTCGGGGACGACCTGCATTTGCGGGTTAGGGTTGAAATGAGGGGTCCTTGGTGCTCTCTGAGCTTGGTTGTTTCCTTGCAGACGTTGCCTTACCAAACTAGGTAGCATCATCAGTGCTAGTGGAGCGTGGGGTTTGCGTCTCAGTTTATATCCCAGTGGCTCTCCCTGCCAGCATCGATGGGAGTGGTATTTGGTTGGGATATTTACTGCTGGCTTGTTTGGCAATTCCTTGACTGGGGTATTGCTTGCTTCTTAATTATCAAGCTAATGTTAATGTCCCCACTAGCCCTGATGATGTTATGTAGTTGGGCCATGAAACGTCTGAAAGAAAACAAACAGCTGTAGAGCGAGCACCAAGGACCCCACAGCTGTCCTTGTTGTGGCCCACTAGTGGATCTGGCTGCACATTCGGAGAGTGAGGAAGTTGGGGAGGAACCTGGGCCAGTCCTGGAGTCTGGGGAAGGCTCTGATGAGGGCTCTGCGTCGGAGGCAGAGAAGGGGCCAGGGCCGTATGCCAGTTATCAGCTGCTTTCGGAGTCAGACATCAGTGAGGCAGAAGAACAGGTGGAGCCTGTTCCCAGTGTGCGCATGTGCAGAGTTGCCAGACAGCTAAGGAACAACAGTCAACTCGAGAGTAAGGCTTCGGGTGGACAGTGAATGGCCCCTCCCATAGAGAATAAATGGGAGCGAAAGAGGAGGGGAGTTTATAGGAAACAATTAGTTCAATTCTGTTAGGAATATAATCTAATGGTTAGGTTGGCAATATATAAATCATATAGCAATGCTGTACCCGTTTCTTTAAATCATGCTATAAAATGTGATTGGCTGCTGTTTCTTTAATCGGCCATAAGAGGGAGCCAGAACGACTGTTAGCTCTCTGTTTGTTAGATGCTGGGCTGATCTGATCTGAGTGTTTTGGAAGCTGGTTGTTAGAAAGTGCCGTGAGCTATTGTAAGTTTTGCAACTGCTAGCAATCTTTGAGTACCGGACTGATTATATGATACTGGACTATGTTATTTGGATTATCCCTTAACTGAAAGACACTGATGACTGACTGTCTTATCCGTGTATGACTTGGGACTGTTTGATGGACTCGGATACCTCTATTTCCACGAAAGTAAACGCCTATTTAAACTGCAGTGTCTCTGTATGCTGGTTTGTGTGTTCTCCAACACACGATGCTTCTCTGAACGTACTCGCTCTCCCAACGGGGAGCTTACCTAACAAATTCCTTAGGGTGAAGATCTGTTCCTGACTTCTTGCCAAGTATTGTCTGCTACAGAGTGGCGTTTGGAAGATATCGGCCTGGCTGCTCTCCAAGCCTGATCAAGGCCTGTAGTTGTGAAATCTCTTGAAAGACTCCCGGCTGGGATTTTGCTGGAGAGGAATTCTCTTTAAACTCAATAAAAGGGGTTTTATCAGGCCGAGGAGTCAGCTCTGTGCTTTTGGGAAGCCTGGGTCAGAACAGTCCCCTTTCTGCACAAACCCCATTCCTTTCTCGCCCTGATGACGTTACCTAATTGGGTCATGAAACGCCTCGAAGAAAACAACTAAGCTCAGAGACCACCAAGGATGCCACAAATCAAAATACCTTTGACTGAATTCATACCTAGCAGTTAGTCAGCTGTGTCTTCTTTCTCCCCTTACGTATCCCAGCTGGGGCTTATGGGCCGACCTTGCACTTGCTCCCCCTAAATTTTGCAGTTACCTTCCTGCAAAGGGAGAGTTCCCACCCACCCCTCCCCAAACCGGGCCCGTGCATCCCCCATAAAAGATGCAAAGACACGAAAATGAAGGCCAAGACGATTTGAACAACAACAACAAAATACAATCCCGAGAAACGCAGCAAAATCCATCAAAGTTTGCAGGAGACGAGAGGCTCAGCTCGGTAAATAATGAATGATCTCAAAAAGAAGCTTGCAAAAAAAAAAAAAAAAGGACCGGGGGGTGGGTGGGTGGGGGGGAGAAAGAGGAAGGCTCAGCCCGAATTTGCAGCAAATCGGGCGAGGAGGGGGATGGGGGGGAGCCAGGAAGAAGCAAGACATCCATTAGGATCCAAGCCGAGCCTCCTCTCGCCCTCGAATTACGGCCCTCAAATCAAATATTAAAGAAAAGAAGCAATCGAGTCGCCACAAAGGCCTCGGTGCAGTTGAGCTGGAGCCAGCTACGTTGGCAATTTCCAAGGGCATAGAAACCTTCCTCCTCCTTCTTCTTCCCCTGTACAACGGGCAGGCAGGCAGAGCGTTCAAAAATACAAGGCATTTTTAAGACTTCCAAAAAGGGGGGGGAGTTTTGAAGCACCCGGAAATTGCCAAGGTAGCTGATCCGAGGGACGTTCCTCGCACCCCCGCAAGCGTTTTGCACAAGTGAACGAGGCGGAGAAATACGGAGGGTCCTCGGCTTGCGACCACAATTGGGGGTCGGAATTTAGTAGGTGGTGTACGTTTTGGAAGTGGTGGCCCTCTGAGAGCTGTACGCCACAAAATTTCATTTCAATGCATGTTGATTAGTGTGCATTCAAAGTGACAATAAAATTATTCTATCCTATTCTACTATTCCATTTTTATTGCTTTCTGTTCTGTTCTATTCTTATTCCATTCTATTAAACTAGACAGACCCAGTTCCGGCAACCGTTCTTCATACGTTTTAGTCTCCAATCCCCTAATCATCTTTGTTGCTCTTCTCTACACTCTTTCTAGAGTCTCCACATCTTTTCTACATCGTGGTGACCAAAACTGGAGGCCGTATTCCAAGTGTGGCCTTACCAAGGCCTTATAAAGTGGTATCAACCCTTCACGTGATCTTGATTCTCTCCCTCTGTTGATGCACCCTAGATCTGTGTTGGCTTTTTTGGCAGCTGCTGCACACGGCTGGCTCCTATTTAAATGGTTGTCCACTAGGACTCCAAGATCCCTCTCACAGTTACTACTATTGAGCAAGGTACCACCTATCCTGTACCTGTGCATTTCATTTTTGTTGCCTAAATGTAGAACCTTACTCTTCTCACCGGTGAATTTCATTTTATTAGATAGTGCCCAATCACGTTTGTCAAGATCCTTCTGTATCTTGAGCCTATCTTCTGGATCTTCTAGATCCTTCTATTTTCTTTAGCCTATATTCTATCCTATCCTTATTCCTTATCCTATCCTAATTCCATATCCTATCCTAATTCGTTATTCTATCCTTTCCTTATTCTATCCTTTCCTTATTTCTTATCCTATCCTATCCTTATTCTTTATTCTATCCTATCCTTATTCTTATTCCATATTCTATTCTATCCTATCCTTATTCCTTATTTTATTCCTTATTCTATCCTATCCTATCCTTATTCTATCCTATTCTAGCCTTATTCCTTATTTTATTCCTTATCCTATCCTATCCTTATTCTATCCTATCCTATCCTAATTCCATACCCTAATTCCTTATTCTATCCTATCCTATCCTATCCTATCCTATCCTATCCTCGTTCCTTATTCCATTCCATATTCTACTCCGGTGATGGTGAACCTATTGGCAGATGTGCCACAGGTGGAATGCAGAGCCTTCTCTGTGGGCACGTGAGCTGCCACCCCAGCTCAGCTCCACTGTACATGTGCGAGCGCCTCCCACCGGCCAGCTGGTTTCCGGGTCTCCGCTGCACATCTGCAAGGGGTGGGGCACACGCACGGGGCTTGCACACGCCATCCCCATGTTGCGCTTCCATGGGGGTCACATACACATGTTCAGAAGTGGAGGACGGGTGCATGGGGGGGGTGTACATGCAGGGGGGGGCACGCGCACATTACGTTATGGGTGCACGGGTGCTTTCGGCACTTGGTGAAGAAAAGATTAGCCATCAGTGTTCTATTCTATCCTTATTCCTTATTCCATTCCATTCTAAATTTCTGTTGCTAAGCAGGGCGGCTGTTAAATGAGGGGAGTTCAATTTCACGAGCTTTTGGCCAGAGGTGGTAAGCGAATCAGTGCGGTTGTAAAATGAATCGTGTGGTTGTTAAGTGAATACAGCTTTCCCTACTGAAAATTTTTATTTTATTGTTTGTAAATCTTCCAGAACTGCCTCTGGGCAAGATGGAGAGCATAGAAGTAAAGAAATCAAACGCAGAAAATGCTGCCTGGGCTTGCAATCAACAATTTCCTTTTCTCCCAAGCAGGAAACCCCGACTTACGGCTTGTTGTAAGGTCTGCCTCTACTTACAACCCAGATTTGAAGTACCAACAACCGTTCGTGTCATCACAGGATTACAATTTCGGCAACTCGGCAAACCAGGTTGCCTTCCCTGATCTTTGCGGCGTCCCACCGTTGTGTGATCATGAATCACAACCTTTTTTGCCAGAAACTATTCTCTACAGGTAGCCCTCGACTTACGACCACCACCGAGGACAAAAAGTAATGTTGCTAAGTGAGAAATTGGTTGTGAGTTTTGCTCGTGTTTATGGTCAACTGAGGAATTGGAATCGACCGGGTGCAGGAACTGGGTGTTGTGGCCCCTCAACAGGCAGCAGAGCTGGCATCAGATTTGGACAGTGAGGAGGTTGGGGAGGAACCTGGGCCAGTCCTGGAGTCTGGGGAAGGCTCTGTTGAGGGGTTCCACCACAAATGCGTGCGCAACAAAAGCGCGCCTGACTAAACCGCGGTGTCTAAAGCGCGGTGACAAAACCGCGTGACGAATGAGCGACTAATTAGCCCTAAAGCGCGCCAACAAAAGCGCGCCGACAGAAGCGCGTTGTAACGTAACCCTCAACCTAACCCTCAACCTAACCCTCAACCTAACTGTAAATCTTACCTTAAATGAAATCGCACTTCTGTCGGCGCGCTGTTGTCGGCGCGCTTTTGAAATCGCGGTTTTAGCGCCGCGGTGTTGTCAGCGCGCTTATGACGTTCACGCTTTTGACGGGTCACGCTGTTGAGGGCCCTGCGTCGGAGGCAGAGAGGGGGCCAGAGCCATCCGACAGTTATCAGCTGCCTTCGGAGTTGGATATCAGTGAGGCAGAAGAACAGCTGGAGCCTGTTCCCAGTGTGCGCATGCGCAGAGTTGCCAGATGAAGGGAACAGCTAAAGAACAGGGGTTGACTTGGGAGTAAGGCCACAGGTGGACGATGAATGGCCCCTCCGAGAGGAAATAAAAGAGGAGCGAAAGGGGAGTGGAGTTTGCAGGAGACAATTAGTTCGCTTAATTGGTTCCTGACTCTCCAAGACTCCTGGCCAAGTTTTGAAGATATCGTCCTGGCAGCTCTCCAAACTAGATAAGGTCTGTGATTGTAAATTAAATAAAAGAGGTTTATCGGGACTAGGACTTGGCTTCAGGCCACTGGGACACCTAGATCAGAACACTAACGCTGTCCATGGCCCTGTTGTGCTGCTCGCTTAGGTGGCCCAGGCTTACTGTTTGAAGGCTGAACAAAGTCTTCAATGGAGCGAGGAAGCACTGTGGAGCCAGGCCCTTCCCACCCGCATCCAGCCCGCCGGAGTTTTTTGCGCTGGAGCAGGAATGAGGGCCTGTCCCGCGGAACCCACTGCTGGAGGGAGGATGACGATGAGGAGGAGAACGGCGAGGTTGTGCGCCGGCTGGCCAGGCAGGAAGCAAGTCAGGTGGGGCTGGCTGGCCGGTTGGGGAGGCAGCAATCATGGCCGCTTAGGTCAGGGGTCGGCAAACGTAAACACTCAAAGAGCCATTTGGACCCGTTTCCCACAGAAAAGAAAACACCGGGAGCCACAAAAGTCCTAACCGGAAGCCCCCTGTTCAATGCTGGAGCTGACCAGAAGTTCAGTTCCCCCACCATAGAGTCTCCTCCTAGCGCGGCATCCTTTTTCCTCTACCCATCATAACCCAAAGCCCTATCAATGGCGGAGATAACTGGAAAACCCTCCCCTTGCCATAGAGTCTTCTCCTGGCGCACTGTGCTTCTCTCCCCCCCCCTCCGGAAGCTCCTCTCAAAATTGTGGCGCCGACCGGTGACGGAGCTGCAGCAGAGGGAGGAAAGAGCCACATGCGGCTCCAGAGCCGCAGTTTGCTGACTCCTGGCTTAGGTGGCTGCCACCGCCAGCAGCTTAAATATCCCGACTGAAGCAATTCGCCGCACTGGGGGTGGGGGGTGGGGAATGGCTGCTCAGGTGGCTCCTTCCCCCTCCCCGCCATTGCCAGCAGCTTAAATGCCCTATCACGCTCTCCCTCTCTCTCATACACACAGAGAGAGTTTTGAGAGCTCCCCCCTCTCTCTAACCATGTGGCAACGGCAGTTGTGGCGCTTCAGCGACAGGCTGGCGGGATGCTCAGATAAGCCATTGCAGGGCGTTGGGGGGGAAGGAAAGCTCCACACCCCTCCACCGCCTTCCTTCATACTCCCCCCCCCCAATTTCCTCGCTTTTTGACTGTCGCACCAGTGCGTTTCTCAGCCCCTTGCTAGGTTACAGCAGCAAGCGATGAGAAGTGGCAAAGAACGAAGTGAGGCGGGGGTGGTGGTGCAGAGATACCCTACCACCACCCCCCACAGCTTACCCGTGGGCCCTTCAGCCAGCCCAAATCCTTGCCCACCCCCCCTTCACAAGGCAGCCACATCCCTTCACTAACAGCTCTTTCCGCTGCTGCCACGTGCTGAGCAATTAAAATACTCTGTGGGGCTACGATAAAAGAAAATAGCTCAGAGCTTCCAACTTCTCACAAAAAAATAATAATCTCGCGACTTTGGAAGGTCTGAACTATTTTTTTTTTTTATCGTAGTCCCAGAGACTAGCTGCTCTGCACGCAGCAATGGAGGACAATAGCAATAGCAATAGCAGTTAGACTTATATACCGCTTCATAGGGCTTTCAGTCCTCTCTAAGCGGTTTACAGAGTCAGCATATCGCCCCCACAGTCTGGGTCCTCATTTCACCCACCTCGGAAGGAGGGAAGGCTGAGTCAACCCTGAGCCAATGAGATTTGAACCGCTGAACTGCAGAACTGCAGTCAGCTGAAGTAGCCTGCAGTGCTGCATTTAACCACTGCGCCACCTTGGCTCTTACTGGGTCTGGCCGCGCGCATGCACGCTGGGATGGTGTGAGCCAGGCCAAAGTGAGGCGGGCTGGACCCTTACAGCTTCCAGGAGGGCCACGCAGGCCGGATTCAGCCTCATCGTGGGCCAGATTCGGCCCGCGGGCATTGAGTTTGTCACCCCTGATCTTTTTTTAAAAAAAATTATTTTTTATTAACAAACATGTAAAATACACACACATAAAACCTAGACGTACACCACATTTATATAATACAATACAAACAGGAGCTTTCTGTTCTTTCTAATAGCAATTGTCAATCCATACCACTCACCTTATATTATTTCCCCTTCTATTGTATTCCATTTGGATTTCACCATCCGTAACCCTCTTATTTTACTCATAACTATTATTTTTTGAGTTTTGTTACATTCCTTCATTGATTCTTGTTTCTTTCCTCCATCCACCTATACCATTTATCCCATATCTGATAGAATTCTGATTCTTCTTTCCCCTGGATTTCTTTAGTTGGTTTGTCCATTTCAGCACAATCCATAACTTTTCTTATTATTTCATCTTTGCTGGAATTAATTTGTTTTTCCATTTCTGGGCAAAGGCAATCCTTGCCACCGTAATTATATTAAATACTGGATTTCTTTTTTTTTGTATTTCATAGACATTATTCCTAATTTAAAAAATTCAGTTTTCCATTCTATTTTAACCCCTGTTATTGCCTCCAGCCAATTTTTGATCCTTTTCCAACCCTCTGCACTATGCAGGGGAAAAAAACATTCCAAAGTTGTGGAGCTGAAAGGCACTCTTAAAGATCACCTAGTCCAGGGGTCGGCAAATGTAAACACTCAAAGAGCCATTTGGACCCATTTCCCACAGAGAAGAAAACACCGGGAGCCACAAAGGTCCTAACCGGAAGCCCCCTGTTCAATTCTGGAGCTGACCGGAAGTTCAGTTCCCCCACCACAGAGTCTTCTCCTAGCGCGGCGTCCTTTTTCCTCTACCTGTCATAACCGAAAGCCCTATCAATTGTGGAGACAACTGGAAAACCCTCCCTTGCCATAGAGTCTTCTCCTGGCGCATTGTGCTTCTCTCTCCCCCCCCCCCCGCCCCCCGGCCACTGGAAGCTCCTCTCAAAATTGTGGCACTGACCGGTGGCGGAGCCGTAGCAGAGGGAAGAAAGAGCCACATGCAGCTCCAGAGCCAGTTTGCTGACCCCTGGCTTAGGTGGCTGCTGCCACCAGCAGCTTAAATGCCCTGACTGAAGCAATTTGCCGCACTAGGAGGGGAAATGGCTGCTCAGGTGGCTCCTTCCACCTCCCCACCATTGCCAGCAGCTTGAATGCCCCGATCACGCTCTCCCTCTCTCTCATACACACACACACATAGAGATTTGAGAGCTCCCCCTCCCCCCTGTCTCTGTCATGCGACCGGTGACTGAGCTGCAGCAGAGGGAGGAAAGAGCCACATGCGGCTCCAGAGCCGCAGTTTGCTGACCCCTGGACTAGTCCAACCTTTGCACTTCCCAGAAGTCTCCTCAAAGCCACCACAGGTGGTGAACTCCCAACGCCTAGAAGCAAAGTTGCGTCATCTTGTACAACTCCCGGCAATGAGAAGTTTCCCCTTAAACCCAGAGAAGCGTGCCACATGCCAAATTCACCAGAAACCACCACAGTCCTTCTGGGCACCAAGAAAACCTCAGCAAGAGACAGAAAAGAGAGTCCTACATACCCCGATTGCCACATTCAGTTCTGCCACCGTCACCTGCTTCGCCCGCTCCACCGCCTGGACAACTTGTTGTTGGTGCTACCGAAAAAACAAAAGGGGTGAGAAATATGATTATCATTTACAAAACTTTGGATATTCTGGGTCTATTTTAAATCATTGTCATGCTGGATTTATCTTCCTCTTTACGTCCAAGATGCCCAGAATCACTTCACAGACTAGAACTCCCAGCCTCCTGGTGATTGGCTTAAAGTCACCCCGCCGGCATTCATGCCTAAGGTGGGATTAGAACTCACAGCCTCCTGGTGATTGGCTCAAAGTCACCTGACAGGCATTCACCCCCAAGGCAGGACTAGAATTCACAGTCTCTTGGTGACTGGCCCAAAGTCCTCCAGCCAGCTTTCATGGCTAACGCAGGATTTGAACTCATGATTTCTCACTTTGTAGCCTGGTGTTTTAATTACTGTACCTAACTAGGAACCTGCATGCTGAGTTTGGACCAGGTTGAATCTGGGACAAAACCCAGCAATAAATTGTTTCAAGAATGTATTTGACAATAAACTTGAAATTAAACAAGTCGAAAGCCACCAAGCTGACTTTTGTGCCTAAGAGAGGACTAGAACTCCCAGTCTCCTCATGATTGGCCCAAAGTCACCCAGAGAGGTTTCATACCTAAGGTGAGACTAGAACTCTCAGTCTCCTGGTGATTGGCCCAAAGTCACCCAGAGGTTTCATACCTAAGGTGAGACTAGAACTCTCAGTCTCCTGGTGATTGGCCCAAAGTCACCCAGAGAGGTTTCATACCTAAGGTGAGACTAGAACTCCCAGTCTCCCCGTGATTGGCACAACGTCACCCAGAGAGGTTTCATACCTAAGGTGAGACTAGAACTCCCAGTCTCCTGGTGACTGGCCCAAAGTCACCCAGCTGCCTTTTGTGCATTAGGTGGGACTAGAACTCACCATCTCCTTGTGATTGGTCCAAAGTCACCCAGCTGGCTTTCATGGCTAAGATGGGACTAGAACTCTCCACCTCCCTTTTTCTAGCTTTGGTGCCTTCATGACTGGGCCAAACTGGTTCCTGTATGTTGTTGTTTTTTTAAAGCTGAAAATCTTACATCCTCTCTGCAAGTAGGACGGGAGAAAGGAATCAACCTATCGTGACACTCACCTCCTGAGACAAGAAGGGGATGAGCTGAGCACAGATGACGTTCAGCCTCTTGGCAATCTCCGTCTGCAAGGGGGAAAGGGGAGGGGGGAGAGGGCAGGAGAAAGGGAGGACGCCATTACAGTACATCCGCCTGAATTCCCACAAAACGGAATAGAAATAGAATAGGAATAATAGAATAGGAATGGAGAATAAAGAATAGACTAAATAGGGAATAAAGAATAGAATAGGGAATAAAGAATAGAATAGAATATGGAATAAAGAATAGACTAGAATAGGAAATAAAAAACAGAATAGAATAGGGAATAAATAATAGAATAGGAAATATAGAATAGAATAGAATAGAATAGGGAATAAATAATAGAATAGGAAATATAGAATAGAATAGAATAGAATAGAATAGAATATGGAATAAAGAATAGAATATAAAATAAAGAATAGATTAGGGAATAAAGAATAGAATAGGAAATATAGAATAGAATAGAATATGGAATAAAGAATAGAATAGAATAGGAAATATAGAATAGAATATGGAATAAAGAATAGAATAGGAAATATAGAATAGAATAGAATATGGAATAAAGAATAGAATAGAATAGGAAATATAGAATAGAATATGGAATAAAGAATAGAATAGAATAGAATATGGAATAAAGAATAGAATATAAAATAAAGAATAGAATAGGGAATAAAGAATAGAATAGGGAATAAAGAATAGAATAGGAAATAAAGAATAGGCTAGAATAGGGAATAAAGAATAGACTAGAATAGGAAATAAAAAACAGAATAGAATAGGGAATAAATAATAGAATAGGAAATATAGAATAAAATAGAATAGAATAGGGAATAAAGAATAGAATAGGAAATATAGAATAGAATAGAATATGGAATAAAGAATAGAATATAAAATAAAGAATAGATTAGGGAATAAAGAATAGAATAGGAAATACAGAATAGAATAGAATAGGGAATAAAGAATAGAATAGAATAGGAAATATAGAATAGAATATGGAATAAAGAATAGAATAGAATAGAATATGGAATAAAGAATAGAATATAAAATAAAGAATAGAATAGGGAATAAAGAATAGAATAGGAAATATAGAATAGAATAGGGAATAAAGAATAGAATAGGAAATATAGAATAGAATAGAATAGAATAGAACAGAATAGAATAGGGAATAAAGAATAGACTAGAATAGGAAATAAAAAAATAGAATAGAAAATAAAGAATAGAATAGAATAGACCAACAAAGTTGGAAGGGACCTTGTAGGTCATCTAGTCCAACCCCCCGCCCAAGCAGGAGACCCTACACCATTTCTGACAGAGGGCAGCCCAGCCTCTTCTTGAAAGCTTCCGGGGATGAAGCTCCCACAACTTCCCAAGGCAACTTCTGTTCCATGGTTTGATTGTTCTCACTGTCAGAAAAATCCTCCTTAGATCCCAGGGCTTATCTGCTTTTCATGCGGAACTTTCTGCTTTTAAACTTTAGCATGTCCATGGACTATTTTGTTTCCCTCAAAGTTTGATCCCGCCATCTGAAAATCCAGCAACCGATCCACATTCTACAGTATGACTTAAAGAAACAGGTATAGCATTGTTAACATGATTTATATATTGCCAACCCAACCGTTAGATTATATTCCTAACAGGGAGTGTAACGCAACAACCTGTCCTTTGCATTTTTCTGCTTTTGAAATCAGGCCAAGCCTCCTGCTCATTCACCTCAACGCTTTCGCCCACTCGCCAACCTGACAAAACAGCCTTCCCACTGCCTTTCACCGGGATCTTGGGTTCAACTCCCCAGTACTCCTCAAATTACGACCGTCACGGAAGCCCGCCCGTGAAGGTCATTAAGTCATGACGGCTATAAAATAACCACAGTGGTCAAGAGTCCATTGACGGTCATAATTGGAGGACAGGTTTTATGATCTCGGCTGTTTCTATTTCCTGCGGTTTCACGAGCCTTGGCTAGCCACACCAAGCGCAGATTCTGAGCCGAGGGTTACAAGCCCTGTGTAGCGAGCAGTTTGATTCCTTCCAATGAAATCAATTGAATTAAATCTATTTGAAATTAAATTAGTTTGAAATAAACAACGCCAGTGTTGGTCAGCTCCAAAATTCAAATCGGCAGAAATGAAAATGAAATAAACGGGTTCCACCACAAAACCGCGTTCGACTAAACCGCGCTCGACGAAACCGCGTAGCTGACATCATCAACAGGGCGACAACAGCGCGGAGACAGAAGCACGCGGTAAACGCTAAACCTAAAATTAATCCCTAAACCTAAACCTAACCCCCCTAAACCTAAACCTAATCCTAAACCTAACCCTAAACCTAACCCTTAACCTAACCCTAAACCTAATCCTAACCCTTAACCTAACCCTAAACCTAACCCTAACCCTTAACCTAACCCTAACCCTAACCCTTAACCTAACCCTTAACCTAACCCTAAACCTAATCCTAACCCTTAACCTAACCCTAAACCTAACCCTAACCCTAACCCTTAACCTAACCCTAAAGCTAACCCTAAACCTTAACCTAACCCTTAACCTAACCCTAAACCTAACCCTAACGCTTAACCTAACCCTAACCCTAACCCTTAACCTAACCCTAAAGCTAACCCTAACCCTTAACCTAACCCTAAACCTAACCCTAACGCTTAACCTAACCCTAACCCTAACCCTAACCCTTAACCTAACTCTAAAGCTAACCCTAACCCTTAACCTAACCCTAAACCTAACCCTAACGCTTAACCTAACCCTAACCCTAACCCTTAACCTAACCCTAAAGCTAACCCTAAACCTTAACCTAACCCTAACCCTTAACCTAACCCTAAACCTAACCCTAACCCTAACCCTAACCCTAACCCTTACCTTAACTTGAATCGGCTTGCTTTCAAAGCGCTATTTAAAGCGCCCTTCTTTCTCCACGCTCGCTGTTGTCGCCCTGTTGATGACGTCAGCGACGCGGTTTAATCGGGCGCGGCTTAGTCGAGCGCGGTTTTGTCGTGCCACGAATAAATGCACATCAAACGACTAGCTTTCCTGCAAGATCTGTATCGCTTCTATAATTCCATGATATTCTAATCCCCAAGTCTTGCAAATACAGGTAGTCCTCAATTTACGGCCACAATGGAGCCCAAACTTTCTGTTGCTACGTGAGACACTTAACAGCCATTGTGGCGGCCATAAGTTGAGGACTACCTGTATTTGCGAGCTTTGTCCCATTTTATCACTTTTCTTGCCACAGTTGTTAAGTGAATCCCTGCAGTCGTTCAGTTAGTAATATGGTTGTAAAGCAAATTCCAGTTTCCCCCCATTGATTTTGCTGGTCAGAAGGTCGCAAAAGGAGAATCCCACGACTCCGAGACACTGCAACCGTCATAAATATGAGTCAGTGGCCAAGCGCCTGAATTTTCATCGCGTGGCCAACGGAGAGGGATGTTGCAACGGTCGCGAGCATGAAAAACGGTCATAAATTACTTTTTCCTGTGCCGTTGTGACTTCAGACGGTTGCTAAACAAACGGTTGTAACTTGAGGACTCCCTGTATTTCGCCCCCTTGCCAGAGAGAAGCATGCCACTGCTTTGAAGTTCTCCAAAATGCAAAAACGGGATCGCCCTCAGTGATTTAAGGAGTAAGAGGACTTCTGAGAATGCACAGAGAGCCTCGCTCTCATTTCACCATGGGAACCCGCCAACACATGGAAAACTGGTCAGGAAAAGGGCAAGGTTTTAAAAATATTCCCCCTCCCCATTAGCATTCATTTTGGCAGGGATATAAAGCTAGTTTGTTTGTTTTTTTAAAAAATGATAGCACTTGCCAGGAAAAAGAGAAAGAGAGAGAAAGGGAGAGAGAGAGAGAGAGAGAGAGTGAGATAGAGAGAGAGAGAGAAAGAGAGAGAGAGAGAGAAAGGGAGAGAGAGAGAAAGGGAGCAAGAGAGAAAGGGAGCAAGAGAGAAAGGGAGAGAGAGAAAGAGAGAAAAGGGGAGAGAGAGAAAGGGAGAGAGAGAGTGAGATAGAGAAAGAGAGAGAAAGGGAGAGAGAAAGGGAGAGAGAGAGAGAATGAGAGAGAGAAAGAGAAAGGGGGAGAGAGACAGAGAGAGAATGAGAGAGAAAGAGAGAAAGGGAGAGAGAGAGAAAGGGAGAGAGAGAGAAAGGGGAGAGAGAGAGAAAGGGAGCAAGAGAGAAAGGGAGAGAGAGAGAGAAAGAGAGAAAAGGGGAGAGAGAGAAAGGGAGAGAGAGAGTGAGATAGAGAAAGAGAGAGAAAGGGAGAGAGAAAGGGAATGAGAGAGAGAAAGAGAAAGGGGGAGAGAGACAGAGAGAGAATGAGAGAGAAAGAAAGAAAGGGAGAGAGAGAGAAAGGGAGAGAGACAGAGAGAATGAGAAAGAGAGAGAAAGGGAGAGAGAGAGAAAGGGAGAGAGACAGAGAGAGAATGAGAGAGAAAGGGAGAGAGAGAAAGGGAGAAAGGGAGAGAGAGAGAAAAAAGGGAGAGAGAGACTGAGATAGAGAGAGAGAGAAAGGGAGCGAGAAAGGGAGAGAGAGAGAATGAGAGAGAAAGGGAGAGAGAGAGAGAGTGAGATAGATAGAGAGAGAGAGAAAGGGAGAGAGAGAGAAAGGGAGAGAGAGAGAGAGGGAGGAAGGAAGAGAGAAAGAGAGAGAGAGGGAGAAGGAGAAAAGAGAGGAACGGAGACAGTAAGTACTTTCTGGGAAAAATTTAATTCTCTCCTGGGGGCTGCTTAATGGATTTGCCTTTCTAATGCACTTGTGGCCAGGCACCTCCGGTGGAGGGGAGGGGGCTGCAGGGGTGGAAGCTGTCTCCAATTCACTTTCAGCTCGTTAATGTTCAATTTAGTGGCCTTTTAACGCTTGCCCGGATGAGAAACGATCAAACCGCCTGCCCAGATTTCCTGCTCCTGGCCTAAAATTGCTTGCCATCCATCCATCCGCCCTTCCAGCGTGCAAAGGAGAAGGAACACACAAATATATACACAATACTTTTCTTTCTGGATTCCTTTCCATCCCTACTCCCCCTCCCCCCTCAAAAAATGTCCTAACTCCTTCCTGGAATACAAGCAGTCCTCGGCTTACGACCGCAATTGAAGCCAAGGTTTCTGATGTATTAAGTGGGACGCTAGCAAAGGGACTTTTGCTCCGTTTCCTGGCCACAGTTGTTAAGGGTATCACTGCAGTCGTTAAGTTAGGCACGTGGCTGTGAAGTCAATCTGGCTACCGCATGTCAGGTGGTCGCAAAAGGGGGAGGGGTCACTTGATCCCAAACCACTGCAACCGTCATAAATACGAGTCAACTGCCAAGCGTCTGAATTTTGATCACGTGACCTTGGCGAGGCTGCGACCGTCGTTAAGTGTGAAAAACGGTTGTAATGTCACTTTTCCCAGGGCTCTGTAACTTGGAAGGGTCACGATCAAAATTTGAACGTTTGGTAACTGACTCACATTTACGACGGTTGCAGTGTCCTGGGGGGGTCACGTGATTCCCCTAACGTCAACTTTCTGGAAAGCAAAGTCACAAGGGCGTTACTAACTTAACAATTGCAGTGATTCACTTAGCAAAGGTGGCAAAAAAACATCATAAGATGGGGCAAAAATCACTGAACAACGGTCTCCCTTAGCAACAGGAATTTTGGGCTAATTATTGGTTCTAAGTCAAAACTACCTATACTGAAATTTTAAAAAAACACCCATATCAAGCTACATCTTTAAATGTTAGGTCAAGCTTCTCCTTGCACATGTGTGCCAGTTGTTCCCGACTCTAGGGGGCGGTGCTCATCTCCGTTTCTAAGCCGAAGAGCAAGCGCTGTCTGAAGATGTTTCCATGGTCATGTGGCCGGCATGACTAAACACCAAATGGCTTAACGAATGGCCATGGCTAAAGTGAGCTCCCGTGACTTGTCCCAGCTTCTGCCAACCTAGCAGTTCGAAAGCACGTAAAAAATGCAAGTAGAAAAATAGGAACCACCTTTGGTGGGAAGGGAACAGCATTCTGTGCGCCTTTGGCATTTAGTCATGCTGGCCACATGACCATGGAAACATCTTCAGACAGCGCTGGCTCTTCGGCTTAGAAACGGAGATGAGCACCGCCCCCTAGAGTCAGGAAGGACTAGCACATATGTGTGAGGGGAACCTTTACCTTTTTGGGGGCGGAGGCTCTTGCCTTAAGAATGACAATTTCTCCCATTGCAATTCTCCTATTTTTCTGCTAACAGAACCACTTCAACAACCCCTCCCTCAATTTCCTAGCTTTCATTTCTCAAAAAAGAGATTCCTTTCATTTGCATCTGTCTCTGTCTCTTTCTGTCTCTCTCTCTCTGTCTCTCTCTGTGTCTGTCTCTCTCTCTTTTTCTGTCTCTCTGCCTCTGTCTCTCCGTCTCTGTGTCTCTTTCTGTTTCTCTCTCTCTCTCTGTCTCTTTCTGACTCTCTCTGTCTTTCTGTCTCTCTCTCTCTTTCTCTCAATGTCTCTTTCTGTGTATCTCTCTCTTTCTGTCTGTCTTTGTCTCTCTCTTTCTCTCTCTCTCTTTCTGTGTATCTCTCTCTGTCTCTCCCTCTCTGTGTCTCTTTCTGTCCCTCTCTCTTTCTGTCTGTCTCTCTCTGTCTCTCTGTCTCTGTCTCTCCGTCTCTGTGTCTCTTTCTGTTTCTCTCTCTCTCTGTCTCTTTCTGACTCTGTCTTTCTGTCTCTCTCTCTCTTTCTCTCAATGTCTCTTTCTGTGTATCTCTCTCTTTCTGTCTGTCTTTGTCTCTCTCTTTCTCTCTCTCTCTCTTTCTGTGTATCTCTCTCTGTCTCTCCCTCTCTGTGTCTTTCTGTCTCTCTCTCTGTCTCTCCCTCTCTGTGTCTTTCTGTCTCTCTCTCTGTCTCTTTCTGACTCTCTCTGTCTCTCTCTCTGTCTCTCTCTCTGTCTGTCTCTCTCTCTTTCTCTCTGTCTGTCTCTCTCTGTCTCTTTCTCTTTCTGTCTCTCTCTTTGTCTCTCTCTCTCTTTCTGTCTCTGTCTTTGTCTCTCTTTGTCTCTTTCTCTCTCTCTTTCTGTCTCTCTCTGTCTCTTTCTGACTCTGTCTCTGTCTCTTTGTCTCTCTCTCTTTCTGTCTCTCTCTGTCTGTCTCTCTCTGTGTCTCTTTCTGTCTGTCTCTCTCTCTTTCTGTCTCTCTCTCTCTCTGTGTCTCTGTGTCTCTATGTCTCTTTCTTTCTGTCTCTCTCTGTCTGTCTCTGTCCCCCCTCTATTTCTCTGTCTCTCTCTGTCCTCCCCTCTCTCTCTGTCTGTGTCTGTCTGTCTCTCTGTGTGTGTCTCTCTCTCCCGCTCTTTTATATTTTGTCATCAGGCTGTTTTCCTGCCTACGCACATCCCTGAGCACCATTTTCCCCGACAGGAAGGCAGAGTCTTTTGGAAAAATAATTAAGAAAAAAAAAAGAAATAGAAGGGTGGAGGGGAGATCAGGAAACCCACATCACCACCGCAACCCGACCACCAAGCAGCTAACTCTAAGAGGAGGCTTCGTCCGGGATCAAACTGAATGGTGTGACCTTTTTATGCTGGCAATAAAGCAGGTGATGAGGGAAAGGGGGGGCCTGGGGGGGCGCCTTGAATAACATTAAAAAGACACCTGCTGGGCAAATCTAATCGAAGGGGAGGCGCCAGCCTTTGGGGGGAGAGAGAGGAGGGGGGGTCTCTAATAGAGAAAGGGGAGAAGGGATCGAGCAGCACGGGCTGGCCAGCCGGCCGAGGGGATAACCACAAAGCTTATACATCAGGCCTGCTCTCATTTGTCACCTGGAGGCTGTCACAGCCCGGAGTTATGAGTTTCTCCTTAAAATAAAACAGGGGGAGGGAAGGGAAGCTGTGACAGCTTTCTGGCAACTGGCCAGGCCAGCAGCACCTGAAGCTGGTTGTAAATCCTGCCATGCAACAGCACACAACATCACAAGGAAACACACAGGAGAGAGAGGGGGGGGGAGGATACGGATATGGAACATCGGCTTTTAATATCATTTTATAAGGCCGCACTTGGAATCCACTTTTAGTCACCACAATGTAAAAAAAGATGTGGGGACTCTAGAAAGAGTGCAGAGAAGAGCAACAAAGAGGATTAGGGGACTGGAGGCTAAAACATATGAAGAACGGTTGCAGGAACTGGGTATGTCTAATGTTTAATGAAAAGAAGGACTAGGGGAGACATGATAGCAGTCTTCCAAAATCTCAGAGGCTGCCACAAAGAAGAGGGAGTCAAACTATTCTCCACAGCACCTGAGGGCAGGACAAGAAGCAATGGGTGGAAACTAATCAAGGAGAGAAGCAACCTAGAACTAGGGAGAAATTCCCTGAAAGCTCGAACAATTAGCCAGTGGAACTGCTTGCCTCCAGAAGTTGTGAATGCTCCAGCGCTGGAGGCTTTTAAGAAGTGGTTGGACAGCCACTTGTCTGAAACAATTTAGGGTTTTCTGCTTCAGCAGGGGATTGAACTAGAACCGTGATGGCAAACCCATGGTACGCATGCCCAAAAGTGGCACATGGAGCCATGTCTCCTGGCACGCGCGGAGGCATCCGTTCCTCTTCCGGGTTTCTGGTGCGCATGTGTATGCAACGATCAGCTGGCCTTTGTCCATGCGACAGTGCCGGAAGTGCTGGTCTTCTGGTTTCCGGAGTGAGCATGTGCGCCAGCCAGCTGATAGTTGCATCAGCATGCGCGGCAGTAACCGGAAGACCTGCTGGCCGATGTACATGCGCGTGACAGAAACTGGAAGTTCATTTTCCAGCACGCGCATCTCTCCCCTCCTGGGCAGCTCCTCTTCCTGGTCGCGGCCCAGATGAGTGTGAAGTGCTCCCTTTTCGGCAGGTGCCGAAAAGATTTGCCATCACTAGAAAATCTGCAAGGTTCCTTCCGACTCTGTGGATCAGTGGTGGGATCCGGGTGGTGTTGTAATATAGTTCCTTGTGTAGGTGTGGGTCACCCATGGCCTACTTCATACCAGGGCATGCAGAGCCACGCTGAACCACACAGGAGAAAACAAACTCCTAAAACGCCATAACATCCTGATAGTGCATAACATAACATTCTGAGATGTGCCCTACCAATGACGCCCAGGATTTGACCATATATAGACAGAACTTCCCTGAGCAGTAGATTAGAAATTGTATTTTTACAGGCTGTTTTTACTCACATGCTACTGCTCCTCCTGCCTTTGTCCTATCTCAATAAAAGGGGCTACCAGACCCCCAATTTGGGTCGTTGCTCCATCCCGAGAAAGTTCGTGTCCTGTCTTTTCTCCACATTGGCCTCATGGACGAACCACGGGAACGTTACAGGGTGGTACGGGCATACCAGTGGTAGCTGGGAGTAGCAGCCACGTACCGGAGGCTCATTTGGCCCATCCGCCTGCCCACATTCCTTACTGTTTTTTGATGCAAATGGGCCAATTGTGCACACGGGCACAGCGTTCGGCGCCTGCGTGACCTCCGCCGAGCAGCTGCGTGTCGCACGGAGCCCAACTAGAACGCCTGGCCCCGTGCGCAGCGTACCAGTTGCGACGGGATCCAGAATCCATCACAGCTGTGGATCATCGGGATTCCCAGATGGGAAGAGGGAAGCCCCATACAGGAGGCTGGTTCAGATTTGGAAGACAGATGCAGTCAAAACCTGGGTTTGCCTGTCTCTCGTACGGTGGACAGGGGTGGGGTGGGGGCTAAATGCCCTTTCTCTGCTCCTCGGAACCTGTCACATTTATGGAGGGGGGGGCGATTTTCGACAGACTGGCGAGAGGATTAATCTAAATCGAGCTGCTAAGCCGGCATGGGAGCCCCCATTGCACCTTTAAAGGTTAAATTGCAGCAAATGGGGAAAAAAACAAATCAGGATGAAAATTCCAATCAGGTGAGTTGCCACAGTCCCTCGTTCGGAATTAAAACATCCCCATTTTGAACGTAACAAAAGAATAGATGCAGTCTTCCATTGTTCTATTTAGAACAGTGTTTCTCAACTTTGGCAACTTGAAGATGTCCGGACTTCAATTCCCAGAATTCCCCAGCCAGCATTCGCTGGCTGGGGAATTCTGGGAATTGAAGTCCAGACATCTTCAAGTTGCCAAGGTTGAGAAACACTGATTTAGAATAACAAGAGTTGGAAGGGACCTTGGAGGTCTTCTAGTCCAACCCCCTGCTTAGGCAGGAAACCCTACAGCATTTCAGACAAATCTCTGACTTACAACCATTCATTTAGCGACTGCCCAAAGTTACAAGGGCTCTGAAGGAAGGACTTACGACACAGGTCCTCACCCCTATGACCATTGCAGCGTTCCCTGGGGTGACATGGTGAAAATTGGGGGGCTTGGCATGCAGGTTAGAGACCCGGTTGTTAAGTGAATCCCGTTACCCCCTCGACTTTGCTTGTCAGAAGGCCGTAAAGAAAAGGGGAATCACTCAACCGTCATAAATGTGAGTCAGTTGTCATGCATCCGAATGTAAATCACACAACCGTGGGAGCGTGCTGCAACGGTCATAAGCATGAGGAATGGTCATGAGTCCCTTTTTTTTCAGTGCTGCTGCAACTTTGAACGGTCACTAAATGAACTGTTGACGACTGTGTGATTCACTTAACAACGGCAGCGTTTCGATTAGCAGCCATGGCGAAAAACGTGGTAAAATCAAACACGATTCCTTTAACAGCTCTCTCTATATATATACACCTTATTTTTCAGACTATAAGACGCACCGGAATATAAGACGCACCCAGATTTTGAAGAGTTAAATTAAAAAAGAAAAAGTTTTTGCACTCTGCAGGCCTCCCAAACCCTCTGCACGTCCAGTTTTGTGAAGAGGGCGGGGTTTTGGGTGGCCAAAAATGCTGTAATTCAGTGTATAAGGCGCACCCAGATTTTCACCCTCTTTTGGGGGGTGAAAAAGGTGCGTCTTATACTCCGAAAAATACGGCATATACTTTGCTTAGCAACCGAAATTCTGGTTCCAATTGTGGTCGTACATCGAGGACTCCCCGTCGCAGTAAAAGAGGTTCCCGACGCCTGCCTCCAACACGCGTGTCCACTTACCTGCTTGTGCATTTCGATGTTCAACCCGTAGGACATTTCATAATACTGGAAGACAAAAGTAACCCCAAGGTTAGCCATGGAATTTCTATAAAGGATTTTGAAACACCAAGAGGCCAGTTTCCCACCCCTATTAAACTGCAGGTGTCAAATCACAACTTTCAGGGACTCCTTTTACACCTAGAGAGGTCGTTAAAAGCGGCAAAACTCACTTAACAACTATCTTGCTGGGCAACGGAAATGTTGAGCTCAATTGTGGTCGTAAGTCGAGGACCGTTATTTCTGGAAGGGAGGGGTCAAGATGGAGAAGCCGGGGAGCACTGAGCTCCACAGCCAGTCCCGTCCCGTCCCCCGCCCTACTTTACTCTCCTTTTTTGCAAACACAGCACAGGTAGTCCTCAACTTACAACGGTTCATTTTAGCGACCGTTCGCAGTTACAACGGCACTGAAAAAAGTGACTTCGGACAGTTTTTCCACACTCTCGCGGCTGTTGCGACATCCCCGCTGTCACGTGATTTACTCCTGGTTGTCTCGTAGTTATGACGGTCGCAGTGTCCCCGGGGGTCACGCGATCCCCTTTGGAGACCTTCTGAGAAAGCCAAGTCGAGGGGGAAGGCAGATTCGCTTAACGACCGCGTTCCTAACTTAAAAACTGCAGAGATTCACTTAGCACCCGTGACCGGTGACGTCGTAAAACGGGGCAAAACTCACTTAAAAGACGTCTCACTTAGCCACAGAAATTTGGGGCTCAATTGCGATCGTATGTCGGGGATGACTGTGTTGGGGCCTGTCTGTCGCTGGCACCTCCAGCAGCCGAATCGGAGGAGGAGGAGGTGTGGGAGTCAGGGAAGGCATCAAGGCAGCCTGAGACCTCCGAGGGGGGAGAGGGAATGGAGCCGTCAGAGAGAGAGACAGAGGCGGTGCCTAGGCTTTCCGTCAGCCCTCAGAGGGAGAGTCAACAGCCCCCAAATCTGGAGGTGACTGATGAGGAAGAGGAGGAACACCTGGGACCAGTGCCCGATGCACGGATATGCAGAAGGCCAAGGAGAGGAGAGCAGTGGAAATCCATGGGCCGGTCCTTGGGATAGAAGAGCTATCGTTGCTAGCAAGGCCCTATCCTAACTCTGGGGATAAAAGGCAGAGGGCGGAGATGAATAGAGGTGGCAGACAACTATTTATCTTCTTGACTTGTTAGCCTATGGTAACAGATAAACTTTTTTTGCTGGGGCTTCGGGCAAAATCTAGGAATCTTTTGAGTTCACATCAGACGGTTTGTTGTGTTTGGGGAGCTGGGTCAGAACAGATTCAGCTGGAAAAACGTAGCCCTTGTACCCCCCCAAAAAACAGGAAAATACACTCGGCAGCAGTGTCAAACCTTCCCACTCGCTCCCCTGATGATAGCTTTCTGTTGTGGCCCAGCAGGAGCCGTTGGAGCTGCCAGCGAGGGGCCCTATGAATCGGTTCTGGAGGATGTGGAGGACCCTGGACAGGGTTCCGACTCCAAGCAGGGCGCAGAGAGGCTGGTTGGCCACCAGGAGGCGCCTGAGCCTTGGACCAGTGGGGAGGAGACAAGGGAGAATGGTCCGCACTCCAGTAGTGAGTTGTTCCTGGATGCCTGGCACCAGAGAGCTAATAGGCGTCAGGAACAGTTGCGCAAGTACAGGAGGTAATTGCACTCAGCTGGTGGTCATTAGGCTCCTCTCCAGACTATAAAAAGGACTGCTTGTGCACACGCCCCTTTTGCAGAAGTCAACGCAGGAACTAATGTCGGAGAACATTATGGTGAGCTTGGCAGGCTGGACTGCTGCCAAGGCTTATCTGTGCCGGTTTGCTGTCAAGGACCTGTCTGTCTGTTAATTAAATGCCGTAACTTATCTTTGGCTTGGAGTGTGTGCTGGTGTGGGACGAGGGGGGGTCAGAACAGCTTTCTACTACAGTTCCCATCATCCTCAACTACAGGCCAATGAAGAGGCAAGAGGGAGGGCTCTAAAACTCCCTTTCCTGGCAAGCTCAGCCTCGCATTTAATCAGCACCATAAAAGTTGCTCACCATGACATAATGTCGCTGAATTTCTGTCTTCTCCGTGGCCAGTTTCTCGCACTCAAGCTTCAAGCTGTGAAGATAAAAGGAAGACCACAGATTGCACCGTCCTTCGAGCTCCTTCAAAGAAACAGAGGTGTCTGGATGAGCTTCTAAGCCAGAGACACCCCCCCTCCCAACCTTAGGGGTACCAGGGACCGGTTCCGTAGAGAGAGGATTTTCCCATGGACCGGAGGGGACGTGGTTTTGTGTGCTGCTTGCATCCCGCGGATGGGACTTCGCTTGTTTGCATGGCCCGGGTTTTTTGGCATGCCACTGCCTGGTTTTTGGGGACCCCTGTGTCAGGGTGTCAAGTAATACATCCATAGCAAGCACAACTCCAAGGCAGCTAGATTTCTCAAAGAATAGCATTATTGGATATATAGAGCAGAGTAGAGTAGAATTAGAACAGAACAAGAGGGTAGGGTAGAGTAGAATGGAACAGAACAGGAGGGTAGGGTAGGATAGAATAGAACAGAACAGAACAAGAGAGTAGAGCAGAGTAGAACAGAAAAAGAGGGTAGGATATGGTAGAATGCAACATAACAGAACAAGAGAGTAGAGTAGAATAGAATAGAACAGAACAGAACAGAAAAAGAGGTAGGGTAGGGTAGAGTAGAGTAGGATAAAATAGAGTAGAATAGAAGAGAACAAGAGAGTAGAATAGAATAGAACAGAACAGAAAAAGAGGTAGGGTAGGGTAGGGTAGAGTAGAGTAGAGTAGAGTAGGATAAAATAGAGTAGAATAGAAGAGAACAAGAGAGTAGAATAGAATAGAACAGAACAGAAAAAGAGGTAGGGTAGGGTAGAGTAGAGTAGAGTAGAGTAGAGTAGAGTAGAGTAGAGTAGAGTAGAGTAGGATAAAATAGAGTAGAAGAGAAGAGAACAAGAGAGTAGAGTAGAGTAGAATAGAATAGAACAGAAAAAGAGGTAGGGTAGGGTAGAGTAGAGTAGAGTAGGATAAAATAGAGTAGAATAGAAGAGAACAAGAGAGTAGGTAGGGTAGGGTAGAACAGAACAAGAGAGTAGAGTAGAATAGAATACAATGGAAAAAGAGGATAGGATAGGGTAGAATACAATAGAACAGAACAAGAGAGTAGAGTAGAACAGAACAAGAGGTAGGGTAGAGTAGAGTAGAGTAGAGTAGAATAGAATTAGAACAGAACAAGAGGCTAGGGTAGAGTAGAACGGAACAGAACAGAACAAGAGGGTAGGGTAGAGTAGAGTAGAACAGAACAAGTGGTAAGGTAGAATAGAGTAGAGAGAACAGAACAGAACAAAAGGGTAGGTTAGGGTAGAGTAGAACAGAACAAGAGGGTAGGTTAGGGTAGAGTAAAGTAGAACAGAACAGGAGGGTAGGGTAGAGTAGAGTAGAGTACAATAGAACAGAACAAGAGGTAGAGTAGAGTAGAATAGAATTAGAACAAGAGGGTAGGATAGAGTAGAATGGAACAGAACAAGAAGGTAGGGTAGAGTAGAGTAGGATAGAATAGAGTTGAATAGAATAGAACAGAAGAGGGTAGAGTAGAGTAGAGTAGAGTAGAGTAGAGTAGGGTAGAGTAGAGTAGAGTAGAACAGAAGAGAACAGAACAAGAGGGTAGGTTAGGGTAGAGTAGAGTAGAACAGAACAAGAGGGTAGGGTGGAGTAGAATAGAGTACAATAGAACAGAACAAGAGGTAGAGTAGAGTAGAATAGAATTAGAACAGAACAAGAGGGTAGGGTAGAGTAGAGTAAGATAGAATAGAGTTGAATATAATAGAACAGAAGGGGGTAGAGTAGAGTAGAGTAGAAGAGAACAGAACAAGAGGGTAGGTTAGGGTAGAGTAGAGTAGAACAGAACAAGAGGTAGTATAGAGTAGAATATAATTAGAACAGAACAAGAGGGTAGGGCAGAGTACAGTAGAGTACGATAGAATAGAGTAGAATAGAATAGAACAAGAGGGTAGAGTAGAATAGAACAACAGGGTAGGGCAGGGCAGAGGAGAATAGAATAGAACAGAACAAGAGGGTAGATTAGGGTAGAGTAGAACAGAACAAGAGGGTCGGGTAGGGTAGAGTAGAATAGAGAATAAAGATAGGATAGGGTAGTATACAATAGAATTCAATAGATTACAATAGAATAACAGAGTTGGAAGGGACCTTGGAGGTCTTCTAGTCCAACCCCTGCTTTGGCAGAAGACCCTACACCACTTCAGACAAATGATTATCCAACATCTTCTTAAAAACTTCCACTATTTTCCCCAAAAACTATTGGCGCAGATCTGATGAAAACCAACCCTGAAAGTTCCCGCGGTTTCCACCTAATTAAAAGTGAAAGTTTCCCCCTCAACCCCAAACAATCCGGTCACGTGGTCCAATCAAGGCGCTGGCTGGTTGCCCGGGGACATCACTCCTCCTTCCTCTGGCCAGGGGTGAGAATGTCCTTGGTTCCCAAGAGAAAGTATTTCATTTTGGCTACAAAACCCCCGTTATCTCTATTCCCCCCCCCCCTATACCTCGGCTCCAGTGTGGCAACAATGAAGCCCCAAGATGGCTTTGGTCAGCTCAGCTTCAGGGTTGACACCCTGCTCTAGGCCCTTGAGGAGGCCCGGTTCACACAAGCCCAGCCTAACCTTGTACCCCATTCCTGCTAAATTGTCTTTCCCTTTTAGAAAAAAAAAAAAACTCAAAATAACGGTGCCGATCAAAGATACCGTTTTCCCAGGGAAGAAAACCTCGATGCGGTTCCCTGCATAAATCATGCAAATACAGATCCACATTTGCATAATGTATTCTAGCCCCTGTCTAGTTTGCATAATCTATTCACAGCTTCAGCCAAGAGAGCCGCGTTCCCCAAAATTGCTTTGAAGCAAAAGGAATAGCGCTTCCGACTTATATACAGCTTCACAGTGCTTTGCAGCCCTCCAGAAGCGGTTTACAGAGTCAGCCTTATCACCATCATCATTTAAAGACCCCATAATCCCTTTGCGGGGTGGAGTCTGAGCAACTGAATGGAGCTAGCACAATGTTTAATGGCCAGATGCCCTTCCTGTCGCCAATGCGGAGTTTTGTCCAGCAGATATATTCCCTTTGCGCCCAGAGAGAGAAATATCTGCCTCTACCTAGGAGTGAACTCACAGCCTCCTGATTGTGAGACAAGAGCTCCACCAGTAGGCCACCGCACCACTCCTTTACAGAGTTAGCATATTGCCCCCAACAATCTGGGTCCTCATTTTACCGACCACAGAAGGACGGAAGGCTGAATCAACCTTGAACCGGTGAGAATCGAACTGCTGGCAGTCGGCAGAGTTTGCCTGCAATACTGCCTTCTAACCACTGTGCCACCACGGCCCTCATCCCATTTTAGCTACCCTCCTCGCACTGTCCGGTGTCCTCACGCACCATGCGCAGTCATGAGTCCTAGAAACTTGAACAGCTTAAAAACTCTCAATTTCATTCAGCTTAACCGGTTTGATATTTAGCATTGAAGCCTCTTGTAAGTGGCCCAGAGTCCCTCCAACGGTGAGATGGGCGGCACATACAATGAATAAATCAATGAATTAAATCAGGGCTCAGTGGCTGAGTTTGTTGATCAGAAAGCAGTTCGGCGGTTCGAATCCCTAGCGCTGTGTAACGGAGTGAGCTCCCGTGACTTGTCCCAGCTTCTGCCAACATAGCAGTTCAAAAGGATGTAAAAAATGCAAGTAGAAAAATAGGGACCACCTTTGGTGGGAAGGGAACAGCGTTCTGTGCGCCTTCGGTGTTGAGACTCATGCCAGCTATATGACCACGGAGACATCTTCGGACAGCGCTGGCTCTTTTCGAACGGCCGACTTTTCTGATCTACAAGCTGAGCGTCTTAGCCACTGAGCCACCGCGTCCCTTAGACCTTTTAAGAAAGGTCACAAAACGGGGAAAAACCTGCTTAGCAACAGTTTTGCTTAGCAACCGAAATTTGGGGTTCAATTGTGGTCGCTAAAATCAAAGGCCTCTTTGGATTGCAAAAGGCTCCTTACCCAGAGGGACCAAAACCATCCAAACGCTTCACGGCAGCTCCGAGGATTAAATTAGGAATTGAAAGGCTGGCTTCGGGGTGTACACACACACACACACACACACACACACACACACAGAGGCACACACTCACCAGGATCAAAGGAAGAAGCCCCACCATCCAGCTCAACAACCCCTGGGAAAACGGCCGTCTGTTTTTTTTTACCTGTGGTACTGGTTCTGCAAAAACTGGAATTCTTCTTTGATCCGGTCCAAAATCTCCGGGTAAGTCAGTTTCAAAGACTGAGGGGTGGTGGATACGACGCTGGCGGCAGCCGTGGCGGCAACAGCCGTGGTGGCCATAGGCGGCGTCTGCAGGTGAGCCTGGGAGGGAGACGGCGAGAGACAGTGGCAAAATGACCCACGGCAGAGCAAGCATCACGCGCCGGCCCTCGTTTCCCCCCTCCCATTCCGTTGTCCCCTTTGGAAAGAGGCCTGCCTGCCCCCCCCTTCCCCTCCCTCCCTCTTTCCCAAGGGTGATTCGCTTAATGACCACTGCAATAAAAGTGGCCATCCATTTGTCCGGTCGCACAATGATTGTTAAAGGAGCATCCTATGCAATTCTTCTGCAAATCGGCCCATTGCGAACAATGGGGGTCACTTCATGACCTGGATTCACATAACCATGATGGAGAATTCTGGGAGTTGAAGTCCACGAGACTTAAAAATTGCCATGGTTCGACGTCCCCAGATGAAAGAATTGCTTGGAGGAAAACTTTTATAAATCTAAAAATGCTTTAACCCAGGGGGTCACTGTTGTGGCCCAGCAGGAACCGTTGGAGCTGCCGATGGACTCCGATAGCGAGGACCCCTATGAGTCTGCTATGGAAGATGTGGAGGACCCTGGGCAGGGTTCAGACTCAAGAGCAGGGACCAGAGAGGCTGGTTGGCCACCAGGAAGCGTCTGAGGCATGGAGCAGTGGGGAAGATCAAAGGGAGTTTGACGCCAGGCAACAGTGGGCAGAGAAATGGAGGCAACAGTTACGGAGACAGATTCATAAGAGATAATGAAGCCCAGGTGGTTGTGGCTTGGCCCCTCCCAAGAGACTATATAAGAGGAGACTTTGGGAGGAGTCTTTTTGCAGGACACAACCGTTCGTAATAATCTGGAGAACTCCTTGTCTGGTCTGCCTTGTGTTCCCGTGTCTGTTGGGAGTCTGGGTTGCTGCCAACGTCTTGCCAGTGAGTCGTGTCTGGGCTTTCAGCCAACAGGATTATAATTGCTGTGAATAAAGAGTGGCAAACAGCTAAGCCTGTGTCTGCGTTCATTACCGGATGGAGTGGGGCCAGAACAGGTCACCAACCTTTCGGACCTCAGGGACCACTAAATTCATAATTTTAAATCTTGCGGACCACTAAAATGATCTGCCTAATGACTGGCTGGCTGGGTGTGGCTAGGTGGTCATGTGATTGGGTAGGTGTGGCCAACTTGATGTCACTCACATCAAGGGGCCCCTCCCAGCCACTCCTCACATGCCTACCCGGGCTCCTTAGGGCCCCAACAGGAAGCAGTTGCTGGAGCTAAGTAGCCCCCATGAGAAAGAATTGGCAAAACAGCTCAGTTCAAATTGGATCTGACCGAGAAGGAGGCTCAGCAGAAGCACATCACCGAGGACTAGGAGTGTGGGCTTTCCAAGCAGAGGGAAGACCTGCGGGAGTGCAAGGCCAGGTACCGGCGCCTGGAGGCTCAGCCAGTTCCAGGCCATGATGCAGTCCCATTGGAACGAGGCCCTCTGGCTCTTTGCCACCAGCTGTGCTTCCTTCCAGTCTTCGGCCAAAGTCCCCCCCCCCCCCCAGGAGGCTGAAGCAGACCCCAAGTTGGAATTTCTCTGACCCACACCAAAATATCCCGAAGGGGGAGACTCTCTGCAGCAACACAAGCGTTCCCTGCACGTATCCATCCCAGGGCCCGTAGTTTGAGGAAACCCTGATTTAGTGCAATATAAAAAAATGCAAATAATTTGTCTGTGGACCACCAACATTTTCTCGAGGACCACCAGTGGCCCATGGATCACCAGTTGGTGACCGCTGCTTTAACCAACCCACACCAGAAAATTTGCTTTCAAGGCACATCACTCATCCCCACCGTTTGTGCATGAATGACTCTGCTTTCTGCTCCAGATGTCCTGGGCTAATTTTCAGCATTCAAAATGATGCAAAAGACATTTTTAATTTTGACGTTCCAATCAGCTCGGAGGTGATTTCCCACGAACCAAGCGCCACCAAATGAACTCTGCTTGGCTTTAAGGGATGAGTTCATCCCAGCCACTTAAAACATTTGCCACTTCGGCATTTCATAACAAAGAATTTCCAAGCATTGGAGTTCTCCCACTAGAAATCTTTACACCGCAAGGTATATAATACAGGTAGCCCTCGACTTACAACCACAGTTGAGCCCAACATTTCTGTTGCTAAGTGAAACATTTGTTAAGTCCAAGGTTAACTCTTTCCGAAGTTTGTTAAAATGAGGAGCCAGATTGTTGGAAGGGCAAGAGGCTCACTGTGTAAACCGCTAAGAGAGGGCTGTGAAAAGCACTGCGAAGCAGTAGATAAGTGCTATTGCTAAGTGAATTCTGCCCCATTTTACGACTTTTCTTGCCACAGTTGTTAAGTGAATCATTACAGTTGTTAAGTCAGTAACATGTTTGTTAAGTGAATCTGCTTGTCAAAAGGTCACAAAAGGTGATCACACGATCCCAGGACACAGGCAACCGCCATAAATATGAGTCGGTTGCCAAATGTCTGAATTTTGATCACGTGACCACGGGGGGGGGGGTGCTGCGATGACCGTCAGTGCCGTTGTAACTTTGAACGGTCACTAAATGAATGGTTGTAAGTCGAGGACTATCCGCAATTGACATGCCAATTTATTTATTTTTTTTGCCACAAGCTCGTTCTGTTTTTATTTCTATGCCCTCTGAAGCACTGTAGAAAAAAGAAATCTGCAATGGATTTAAAGCAAAGTTTATACCTACAAAGATCAGAATTGTGCAAGATAAGATCTTCCATGTGACTTTTTATGGAATTAAAAGTGCAACTTTGAAGAATCTGGAGAAGAAGAACATTGATGGCTTTGAAGGCAGTGTTGGAGAAGACTCTTGAGAAGACTATTGTCCTAGTGGACAACCGTTTAAATAGGAGCCAGCCGTGGGCAGCAGCTGCCAAAAAAGCCAACACAGTTCTAGGCTGCATCAACAGAGGGAGAGAATCAAGATCACGTGAAGGGTTAATACCACTTTATAAGGCCTTGGTAAGGCCACACTTGGAATACGGCATTCAGTTTTGGTCACCACGATGTAGAAAAGATGTGGAGACTCTAGAAAGAGTGCAGAGAAGAGCCACAAAGAGGATTAGGGGACTGGAGGCTAAAACATATGAAGAACAGTTGCAGGAACTGGGTATGTCTAATGTTTAATGAAAAGAAGGACTAGGGGAGACATGATAGCGGTCTTCCAATATCTTAGGGGCTGCCACAAAGAAGAGGGAGTCAAGCTATTCTCCAAAGCACCTGAGGGTAGAACAAGAAGCAATGGGTGGAAACTAATCAAGGAGAGAAGCATCTTAGAACTAAGAAGAAATTTCCTGACAGTTAGAAACAATTAATCAGTGGAACAAATTGCCTCCAGAAGCTGTGAATGCTCCAACACTGGAAGTTTTTAAGAAGATGTTGGATAACTATTTGTCTAAAGTGATGTAGGATTTCCTGCCTAAGCAGGGGGTTGGACTAGAAGACCTCTGAGGTCCCTTCCAACTGTTATTCTATTCTTCTATTCTATGGACAGTCAAGAAAACGCAGAACAATTCTTGCTCTATGTGGCAGCAGCACTGAACAGGCTCCTATTTACGTTTTCAGCCATATGAAGTGACGACTCTGCTCTCTGGCCAAGGCTCTGATGTTGGGAAAGGTGGAAGGGAAAAAAGAAGGAGGAGGAGGAGGGCCACCAGTACAAGGAAAGTGAAAATGGAGGCACCATCGGAGGAGCCGAAGGACCAGGCTGGAGGGAGATTTCCATGGACAGAATCCATCTATCTGGTCACTAAGAGCCGACAGTGATTTGTTAGTATGCAGTTAATTGGTCAATCGATGCAAAAGCTCAACTCCCTGCAGAAGGTTTTGATCCTGGGAAAGAGGGAAGGAAAGAGAAGAAGAGGAGGAGGAGGCTCAGAATCAAGGGGAATGGACTTGATTTACAGGGGCAAGGTGGGCAGGTGTGGAAGATCTGAAGGACCAGATATGGAGATCTTCATGGAGTTTATGTGTCTATGTCAGTGATGGCGAACCTTTTGGTCACCGCGGGGTGAAGGCGCGCCTCCCCCCCACACCTTAATGTAATACTCATGCAATAGTGCCTTCCTGCAGCCTCCTGGGAGCAGAAATGAGCCACCGGGGGGATGCCATACACCCCCCTCACGACCCGCGAGGGAACCACACCTCCCCACTCCCTGCACATGCACAACTACCCTCTGCGCCCCATTTGGGGTCTAATAAGCATCTCTGCAGCCTCCCGAGACCAAAATCAGGCCGCACTCCTCCCACCACCCGCGCATGTCTCCCGAAGGCACCCCATTCCACACACATACACGACAGAGACCCAAAAATCAGCTGGCCAGCAGGAGGCGCACGCATGCACAGTGGAGCCGAGAGCTGAGAGTCAATCAATGAGAGAGTTGAGAGAGTCAATCAGCTGATAATCAATCAATGAATCATCAATCAATCAAAGCAAGCTGCAGGTAGTCCTCGACTTACAACCACGATCGAGCCCGACATTTCTGTCGCTAAGCGAAACATTTGTTACATGCATTTTGCCCCATTTCTTGCCACTGTTGTTAAGTGAATCACTGTGGGTGTTAAATCAGCAACCTGGTTGTAAAGTGGATCTGGCTTCCCCATTGACTTTGCTCATCAGGCGGTCGCAAAAGGGGATCGCGTGACCCCGGGACACCCCAACCGTTGTAAAGTATGAGTCAGTTGCCAAGTGCCTGAATTTTGATCATGTGACCATGGGGTTGCTACCATGGTTGTAAGTGTGATCAACGGTCATAAGTCACTCTGCTCAGGGCCGTTGTAACTTTGAACTAAATGAACTGTTGTAAATCGAGGACTACATGTATTTCAGAAGGTTGAGTCTTCATGAAAGGCTTATTTTTCCTGTCTAAATAAAGTCATCAGTTAAATTCTCATTCTGCCCACCCCCTCCCCCAATTAAAAACACAGCCTGAGCTTTGGGCCTATCACCAGGAGATGGTGAGTTCTAGTCCCACCTTCGTTCTGAAAATTGGCTGAGTGACTTTAGGTCAATCACCAGGAGATGGAGAGTTCTAGTTCTACCCTAGCTCTGAAAGCCAGCTGGTTGACTTTGGGCCAATCACCAGGAGATGGTGAATTCTAGTCCCACCTTAGCCCTGAAAGCCAGCTGGGTGACTTTGGGCCAATCACCAGGAGATGGTGAGTTCTAGTCCCACCTTAGCCCTGAAAGCCAGCTGGGTGACTCTGGGCCAATCACCAGGAGATGGTGAGTTCTAGTCCCACTTTAGCCCTGAAAGCCAGCTGGGTGACTTTAAGCCAATCACCAGGAGATGGTGAGTTCTAGTCCCACCTTAGCCCTGAAAGCCAGCTGGGTGACTTTAAGCCAATCACCAGGAGATGGTGAGTTCTAGTCCCACCTTAGCCCTGAAAGCCAGCTGGGTGACTTTGGGCCAATCACCAGGAGATGGTGAGTTCTAGTCCCACCTTAGCCCTGAAAGCCAGCTGGGTCTTCTCAGCCTGTGTCCCACCTATTGTTGCTGAGGAAAACCGGGGGGGGGGGGAGAGGAGAAAGAGTATTAGGGATGTTGGCTGGCTGGCGTTATTTATTAAAACAAAAAAGTAACTGACATTTGGATAAGGAGTTAAATCAACCTAAAATAAAGTATATTTTTAATTTTTCCGGATGGAGTTGGAAACCTAAAGATTGGAGGTGGAAGGGAAATAATAATAATTTAAAAAAACAACAACTCAGAGATAACTTACCGGGGGCCGATTCTGGGAGAACATCCTTGTAAATCAACCATAGGTTTGTGATTTTAGGTAAGGCCACTACGTCTCCGGTTTGGGGGAAACCCAGGTTCTGGGGTTAACCTAGGGAGAATAAGACATTAGATGGTTAAATTGGAAGCATGCGTCATCTTGACCTGGTCCAAGGTCAGAAATTATGAGCATCTCAGCCATGTTAAGATGGCCGAACTACAACTCCCAGAATCCCCCCAGCCACCATGCCGTCTGAGGCAATTCTGTTCATTGAAGTCCACCCGTCTTCAAACCTGCCAAGGTTGTGAAACTCTGGATTTTAAGCACCTTTTAAGTACAAAGCTGTAAGCAAAAAGCAGTCTAGAAATGGCGGACCGGATTTTCAAAATGAGCCGCGAATGTTATCCCAGCAGTCATAAAATGCGCCGTGATTGGAACCGAACAGGGTTGCCTATCGGCATCATCCATTTATTTTACACCTAATTTATTTTACACCACATCGTCGAAGCGACGGGAACAGATGAATAAGAAATAAAAGAAACCCAGAAGTCACGTATTGGGGATGAGCGTCATCCTTCTGTTTGTGAGGGGAAACAAGAGCTTCATGAGGACTAGCACCCCAGAAAGCCTGCCACACATTGTTCTTCTCCTTTCCAAAATATGGGGGTCATTGCCTCTTGTAGGAAGCCCTTCTACACCATTTGATTCTGGTTTATCCATTGTATTCTCTTCTTTGCAATCATGGCTTAAATCCTGATTTAGGATAGCAATAAGGAACCCATCGTGGGGAAAAATTGGGGTTTAAATCACTAAAATGCTCTATTTTTTAAAAGCAATAAAATAACAAAAAGCAATAAGATCCACAAGCCACAAAATATTATAAGACCCTCTCCTTCAGCAACCTAAATTGTGTCCACAGAGGCCTGTAGCAAATCTAGCAGGGTGGCTTTTCAGCAGTCTTTGGAGGTAGTCCTCGACTTACAACCATCCATTTAGTGACTGAACGGGGGGGGGGCTGAATAAAATGATTTATGGCCAGTCCTCGCACTTATGACCACTGCAGCATTTCCCCCCCAATCACAGGATCAAAATTTGGGAGCTTGGCAACCGGCTTGCATTTATGACGATTTATATGACCTTGCCGTCCGACTTCCGACAAGCAGTCAATGGGGGAGGGAAGCCGGATTCGCTTAACGACCACCCGATTCACTTAACAACCAATTCACTTAACAACCAAGGCAAAAAAACAGGTTGTGAAATCGAGCGTGAACTCATTTAAACAACCGCCTTGCTTAGCAACGGAAATTCTGGCCCCAACTGCGGTCGTAAGTCGAGGACTACCTCCAAAGACTGCTGGAAAGCCACCCTGCTAGAGAGATTTTCTTTTTTTTTTGCCCTAACCGGATAAAAACCCAAAACACATCATCGGTTTGAGAGATGCTGACCGCTCCAAGGCCCTTCGCAGACCGGAAGGATATTGGCTGTCTGCTGAGAAGGAAATTACAGGGCGAACAAGGCCTCCTCTGGGCATGTCAAGGGCGTGTAATTTTTTTTCCCCCTCCTCCCGCTTCCAATTCCCAAGGCTGCAGACTTCAGGAAGCATAAATTTCCTTTTTAACACATGTGTGACTGGGGAGGGGGGGGAGGAGGAGGAGCCACAACTCACCCCCCCCTTTTCCTTTTTAATTTCTCCAGGGTCCAGGAAGAAAGAGACCTCCCACCGACCGACCCCACGGCGGCTCTTTTCCATTTAATTCTTTTTTTGTTTTGTTTTATGTCACACGCCATTCCCTCTTTTCAGCTGTCCTTACACGCGCCCCTCGATTAATTTTAACGTCTCCCCCCCCCACCACAAGTTACTGCCTGCTTCGCAGGTAAGGATATAAAAACCTCCCAGCTGCGGCTTCTTCCTCACTACACACACACACACACACACACACACCCTTCCCCAATTCCTCCGTATCAAAGCCAGCTTTTATCAGGAAGGATGTGCAAAAAACTGAAAATCGGCCCCAGGGGAAGGGAAGGTGTGTGTGTGTGTGTGTGTGTGTGTGTGTTGTGTGTTGTGTGTGTGTGTGTAAGGACGCTCAAACTGGGATTGCTAGCAGGGTTTTCCTTAAAAACAACAACAACCAGACAACAACGACAAAAACACCCCCACAATAAACCAGTTTTAAACTCAAATTATTTTCACCGATTTATTAACTACATGCAGGAACGGGGGGGCGGTCCTCGACATACGACCACCACCTGAAACTGGAACGTTGATGCAGTCAGAAAGCGAGATGTCGCCTGCAGATAAAGCAGACAGGCCCGTCCTCTCTACCTACGACCACAATCGACCCCCCCGAAATGTATGTGGCTACATTTCAGCGAGTTCGGCTCTGTTTTACGCCTTTTCTCGCCGCCTTCGTTAAGTGAATCACTGCCGTCGTTAAAACGTTGTTCCGTGGATCTGGTTTCCCCAACGACTTTGCTTGTTGGAAGGTCGCCAAGGTGACCCCAGGACACAGCAACCGTCATAAATACGAGGCCGAGGGTCTGAATTTTGATCAGGTGGCCATGGGGATGCTACAACGGTCGTTAAGTGTGAAAACTGGTCCTAAGCCATTTTTTTTTCCAGTGCCGTTGTAACTAAACAAGCTGTTGTAAGTTGAGGACTAGCTGTCCTTCAAATGGGAAAAAACTCGTATCTTAATGAATTTTTGAAATAAAAAAGCTGGAATCCCAAATTGGGATTGGGGAAAAAAAACAGATGGGGATATAAAAAAACAGCCATAATCTGGCCTACAACTTAGAAATTTGAGACTCTAATAAGGAGGCGCATGGACAGATTGGGGAAAAGAAGTGAAAGGGTGGGAGATAGACTGCTTCTGCAACTGGAGTCTCCATCTCCCAGGCCAAAAGTTCCAACAAATGGAAACTTCACATCTGCAGGTGCCTCTTACTCTCCCCCAATTTAGAGGAAAGAGGTTCAATGATTGAAAAGGAAGTGTTTGCACAACTCATAAAGCATCTGAAAACAAAGTGGGCTTCAGACAGTCTGCCTTTAATGATGATTTAGTCTTCTCTTGTCTGCTGGGCAAATCCGGCCGAACAAAATCAATGCATTCGCTAAGCACACAAACAGACTAAAAGTTCATTTCTCTAAGCAGGCTAAACGTCCTCGACATACAAACAGCTCGTTTAGCGACCATTCAAAGCGACAACGGCGTTGCAACAAACCAAATGTACGGCTGTTTTCACACTTACGACCATTGCAACATCCCCGTGGTCACATGCCTCCAAAATGCCCGGATGTTTGGCAACAAACTGACTCATACTTATGACGGTTGCAGTGTCCCGGAACCGTGTAATCTTTTGCAAGCTTCTTAGAAGCAAAGTTCACGGGGGAAGCCCGATTCACTTAACAACCGTCTTTACCAACTTAACAATGGCAGCAGCGACTCACTTAACAACATGAGCGGCGAGAAAAATCGAATTCACTTCACCAACGTTTCACTTGGCAACAGAAATTTGGGGGGTTAATTGTAGGTCCAGAACTACCTGTATTGTCTGAATACGCTCCCCCCAATCAACCTCCAATCTAACCACGTTGTGGGTCACCAGATGTTAGTTCTGGTTTCAGAAAATGCGTGTAGAACGCCTATTAAGATTTGATCTTACCCAGTGGGGTCTTTGGTGGGGTAATTAACAATACAAGCTTGTTTTTTCCAAAGTTCTTGCAAACTGGTATACAACATCGAACAAAACACTCTCTACGGATCTTGACTAAAGGATCTTAAAACCTCCACCACCACCCTGTCCCAACAACCACCCACCCACCCACCCACCCACCCCATCCATCCAATCCTTATGGGTGGGGAAGCTAAAACTGGCTCTCTTCTTTCAGGAGCCAGGAAAAAGCACTGGGCACATGTTCAGGGTGGTCTATTATCCCTTGTGCCACGAGGAGAGTGGGGGGGGGGAAGGAAATAAAAATTTAAATAAAAATATAGGCACTGGGCTGAGATTTCAAGGACTTAAGAGAGAGATGCTGCCACCCCTGGAGCTGGCAACCAGCCCTCTCTTGCTTGCTTCCCAGGGAAACCCAGCTTAACGGGAGGGGGGGAAAAACCAGGAGCAAAGTAACATTAATCACAGTTTAATTCGTGGGTATTTGGAGAGGAAGGGGAGCTGCACGAGATAAAACAAGGGGGATGGGGAGGGGGGTTTCTAACCCCAGATGCCTCTTTGTATTAAAGAAAGAAATAACAGGAACAGCCCTCCCCAACACACACACACACACACACACACACACACACACACACACACACACACACACACCAAGCACCCCAATTAACCATCGCCCCAATTAACCACCGCCACCTATTTTCCCACGAATAAGGAACTCGCGCCTTATCCGATTTAGGAAGCCCCCCCCCCCTGCCCTTCTTTTAAAAAAAAGACAAGTCCCGGATACAAAATCGCCCCCCCCCCAAATGATTTCTCCCAGCCTAACAATAGTCCAGCAGCAGGTACGACCCAGTAGATCCCCCCCAGCAGGAAAGAGATCCACCCTTCCCTTTCCTAAACCCCACCGCCTACCGTTGGAAAGCGCTGCACCCACCCAGCCCCTTTGGGGAGACGGACCCGAAGGAGACAGGGGAGATCTACCTCCACCGCGGGGGGGGGGGAGAAACACTCACCCAGGGGCGCAGGATTCGCCCGCGCCTCCTCCTTTGCGGGGGGGGGGGGGAAAGGGAGAGCGTGGGCGGGGTGGCTCCGGGTCAGGGCTGCCCTGTCGGGGTGTTTGCAAGAGGGAGAAAGAAAAAAAAAGAGAGAGAAAGAGAAAGAGAGAGAAGCCCCCCTCTTTTCAACGCCCCTTCTTCCTTTCCTCGCTTTCTCTCTCTCTCTCTCTCTCTCTCTCTTTTACGCCCCCCCGCGGCAGCTTTGCGGGGGAGAAGCGATCAATGGAACGCCCGCCAGCTCCACGTGGGGTCTGCCGCTTTCTCTTTCGCCACAGTCGAACGCGCCGCAGCCAATCAGAGCGCCGGGAAGGGAGGGGGGGAGGGAGAGGGGCGGGGGGGAGGAGGAGAAGAAAGGGAAGGGAAGGGAAGAAATAAATAAGGCGCTCGCGGCCCACGTGGGGGGGAGGAGGAGGGGGGGAAAAAAAGGGGGGGAAAGCCACAAAACCCCAGGACGCGCCTGATTGGTCCGGCGCGGCTTCCCGTAGCAAATGTGTCAATCTGGATAGAACGCGAAGTAGCCGAGAGGGGAGGAGGAGGGGGGGGGAGAGAGAAGGGAAGCGCTCGCTCTCTCTCTCTTTCGCCTCCCCCCGTTTCTTTCTCTCTCTCTCTCTCTCTTTTTTTAAGCTTAACCCTTGAAGTGCCGGCGGGGATGAAAATTGGTTTAACCCTTGAAAAGGGGGAAGGAGTGGAGAAAGGGGTTAAGGGTGGAAAAGCTGAGAGGTGGGGGGAGGGAAAAGGGTTGCAAGGGGGGGGGAGAAGATTTGTTTTAACCCTTTTAAGATGAGGAGGGAAAGGAAGAAAGGGGGGGCAGAGGAAGAAAGGGGAGACGGAAGGAGAAAGGGAGGGCCGAGGGAAAAGGGGGGAGAGGGGCTGCAGGGGGGGCACAGAGTGTGAAAAGAGAGCAAGGGAAGGGGGGACAGAGGGAAAAATGGGGACATTGAGGGACAGGGAAAACGGGGGGGGGCAGAAGGTAAAAAGAGGGCAAGGGAAGAAGGAGGGCAGAGAAAAAGGAGGGATGGGGAAAGGGGGACGGGAAAGACGAAAGGGGGGACAGATGGAAAAAGGGGGACAAAGGGTGAAAAGGGACAGGGGAAAGTGGGGACAGGGTGAAAAGGGGGACAAAGAGAAAGTGGGGACAGAGGGAAAAGGGGGAAAGAGGAGAAAGGGGGGATAAAGAGAAAAGGAGGATAGGGAAAGGGGGGACAGAGGGGGAAAAGGGGGGAAGAGAAAAAGAGGGATAAAGAAAAAGTGGGGACAGGGAAAAGGGGGACAAAGAAAAGGAGGACAGGGGAAAGTAGGGATAGAGGGGAAAAGGGGGAACAAATAGAAAGTGGGGACAGAGGGAAAAGGGGGATAAAGAGAAAAGGGGGATGGGGAAAAGGGACAGTGTGAAAAGGGGGAAAGGGAAAAAAGGGGAACAGAGAGAAAAGGGTGACAGATAAAAGGGGGACAGAGGGAAAGTGGGGACAGAGGGAAAAGGGGGAAAGAGGAGAAAGGGGGATAAAGAGAAAAGGGGGATGGGGAAAGGGGGGACAGAGTGTGAAAAGGGGGAAAGGGAAAAAAGGGGAACAGAGAGAAAAGGGGGACATAAAAGGGGGACAGAGGGAAAGTGGGGACAGAGGGAAAAGGGGGATAAAGAGAAAAGGAGGATAGGGAAAGGGGGGACAGAGGGTGAAAAGGGGGAAAGAGAAAAAGAGGGACAAAGAGAAAGTGGGGGCAGGGAAAAGGGGAAGAAAGAAAAGGGGAACAGAGGAAAGTGGGGACAGGAAAAAGGGGAACAAAGAGAAAGCGGGGACAGAGGGAAAAAGGGGGATAAAGAGGAAAGGGGGATGAGGAAAGGGGGGACAGAGGGTGAAAAGGGGGAAAGAGGAGAGGGGGATAAAGAGAAGAGGAGGATGGGGAAAGGGGGGACAGAGGGTGAAAAGGGAAAGAGAAAAGGGGGGACAAAGAGAAAGTGGGGGCAGGGAAAAGGGGGAGAAAGAAAAGGAGGACAGGGGAAAGTGGGGACAGAGGAAAAAAGGGGGAGAAAGAGAAAAGGGGATGGGGAAAGGAGGGACAGAGGGTGAAAAGGGGGAAAGGGAGAAAAGGGACAGGGGAAAGGGACAGATAAAAGGGGGACAGGGAAAAGGGGGACAGAGGAGAAAGGGGGATAAAGAGAAGAGGAGGATGGGGAAAGGGGGGACAGAAGGTGAAAAGGGGGAAAGAGAAAAAGGGGGACAAAGAGAAAGTGGGGGCAGGGAAAAGGGGAAGAAAGAAAAGGAGGACGGGAAAGTGGGGACAGAGGAAAAAAGGGGGAGAAAGAGAAAAGGGGATGGGGAAAGAGGGGACAGAGGGTGAAAAGGGGGAAGGGAAAAAAGGGGAACAGAGAGAAAAGGGGACAGGGAAAAAGGGGGACAGAAGCTGAAAAGGGGGACAGGGGAAAGGGGACAAAGAGAAAAGGGGGGAAGGGGGAACAGGGGAAAAGAGGGCAGAGAGGAGGAAGAGAGATTTTTCTTAACAGGAGGGGAAAAGACCCTTCGGCTTCACTTGACACAGGTCAAGCCAATGTGGAACAGAGTTAACCCTTCAAGATCCAGAAAGCTTCCAGGACAAAAGCAGCAGGGGAGGGGGGGGAGCAGTTGAACTCTGCAAAGTCTGGACTTAGGGAAGGAAGGTGATATTTTTTTTAACCCTTGAAAAGGAAAGGAAAGAAGAAGGAAACCAGTGCGAGCCAAAGGGCTGTGGGGTGTGGGACAGCAAGCTTCCCAAACAGCTGGGCTCTGTGGATTCAGTTTGATCAAGAATGGGGGGGGGAGGGTGGACAAACCAGACAGAAAAAACAGGATTAAAGGGGGAAAGGGGGGGGAAATAGAGGGGGGGGAGGTAAATGAATCCCCCAAGGCCAGGGGAATGAGAAGGAGATCAACCAGGTTAACCCTTCCAAGATCTCCCAGAAGGATTAACTCTTACCTGTCCAGAGGGTGAGAAGGAATTATGGTTGAAAAAGGGAGTAAAAATTAAATTTATTAGAGCGGTGTGGACTTCAAGCGGGCTGGGGAATTCTGGGAGTTGAAGTTTACACGGCTTAACATGGCCTAGGACAGTGTTTCTCAACCTTGGCAACTTGAAGATGTCCGGACTTCAACTCCCAGAATTCCCCAGCCAGCATTCGCTGGCTGGGGAATTCTGGGAGTTGAAGTCCGGACATCTTCAAGTTGCCAAGGTTGAGAAACACTGTCCTAGGATGAGAAATGCTGCAATAGAGCAGTGGTGGGTTCCGGATCCCGTTCCAACCGATACAGTTGGAACGAGCCCGGCGTCGCCCACAAGGAGGCGTGCAGTGCGCGTGCAGACATGAGTGGCGCGCACATGCGTCGTACCTGCCAGCAACGCCTCTTCAAGCCTCCACAACGCTCCAGCTGCTTGGTGGAGCGTCGCGCAGGCACTGTATGCGCCATGCCTGTGCGCGGAAGCGCCGAAGGCTTTAAAGGACAGGTAAGGAGCTCAGGCGGGCGGGCCCTCCGGGCCCTCTGGGCAGGCTCCGGTACACCCGTACTGGGGCATACCGCCTGCAACCCAACACTGCAATAGAGACTAATAGATGAGCGGGAAACCAGACCAACCCTGAATCTATGTACAGTATATAAAAGCGAAATACCACTCACGCATCATCATGAAATCTCCAGAACCGTAAAGTCTACAAACTTGAAATTTGGCACGTATGTTCCTCTTGGCTTCTAGGTGCTCACTAAGAAAGGATTTTCTGAAACAACCATCAGATCATTAGTATTTCTTATATTATTATTAACACGCTCTGATGCTAAGGAGTTAGACGTTCTACTCCCCCTCCTCACCGGAAAAGAATTCTGTTTCAACTGCCAGCATGTGACTCCTCTTTAGACATTCTACTCCCCCTCCCCATCTGAAAAACACTCTAATGCTAAGGAGTTAGACTGAGGGAGAGAAGGGGAGAGGAGAGGCCGGTCATAACTACTAATTAATTTTCAAGCTGTAAGTGTCAATTTATTTATTCCCCACTTAGAATCTTGGAAATGACAAACCGCTGTATATTTTTGGGCTGTGTTGATGCAGGAAAATTCGAGAAACAGATTGGAAGATTTGTTTAATCCTTCTTCAGAAGAACTAAACCTATTCCCCAAATATATAGTCTGAGATCTACAGGTAGCCTTTGACTTACAACAGTTCATTAAGTGGCCGTTCAAAGTTACAATGACAATGAAGTAACGTATGACCATTTTTCACACTTATGACTGTTGCAACATCCCACGTGGTCACGTGGTCAAAATTCAGGTGGCAACTGACTCACATTTATGATGGTTGCAGTTGTTCTGACTGAGGCTTCCCCAGCAGCACGAAGCCAAGTCCTCATCCCGATAAATCCCTGTTATTTCATTGACAGTGGATTCCTCTCCAGCCAAATCTTTCCTCTCCCACGGTCTTTCAAGATAGTCCACAATTCCTGACCTTCATCAGGCTTGGAGAGAGGCCAGGCCGATATCTTTCAGACGCCCTCAATACTTGGCAAGAATGCAGGAATGAATTAATTGTCTGTCCTGCAAACTCCACTCCCCTGTCGCTCCTCTTTTATTTCCTCTGGGAGGGGCCATTCACCGTCCACCTGTGGCCTCACTCCCAAGTCGACCCCTGTTCTTTAGCTGTTCCCTTCGTCTGGCCACTCTGTGCATGCGCACACTGGGAACAGGCTCCAGCTGTTCTTCTGCCTCACTGATGTCTGACTCCAAAGGCAGCTGAGAACTGTCAGATGGCTCTGGTCCCCTCTCTGCCTCCAACACAGAGCCCTCATCAGAGCCTTCCCCAGACTCCAGGACTGGCCCATCTTCCTCCCCAACCCTCCTCACTGTCCGAATCTGCTGCCAGATCCGCTGGCGGGCCACAACAGGAGTGTCTTGGGGTCATGCAATCACCTTTTTGTGACCTTCTGGCCAGCAAAACCAATGGGGAAGCCAGACTCACTTGTCAATTGTGTAACTGACTTAACAACGGCAGTGGATTCATTTAACAATTCTGGCAAGGACAGTCGTAAAAGGGGGCAAAACTCACTTAACAACCATCTCTCTTTGCGGCAGAAATTTTGGGCCCAAGCTATGTTGCTGTGTAAGACAAGGACGAAGTGTGCTTTCCTCGGTTCTATCGTCTCCCTGAATGAAATTGGCAGGTTTATAAGACAGGCTGGCCTAAATTGCAATTGCGATCCCTGGGTCTGTGATGGCGAACTTGGCCACGCGTGCCAGAAGTGGCACACAGAGCCATCTCTCTGGCCACGCAAGCTGTCACCTGTTGCTCTGCAGACCAGATGGTCTTCATGCGCACGGGAGTGCCGGAAACTGGAAAAGCAGCCACCCGGTGTGCATGCGTGGCCCGGAAAGATGATCATCCAGTTTCTGGCGTGCGCATGTGCATACGGAGACCAGCTGGTCAGTGCGCAGGCGCATGCCGGAAAACAGAAGTTCATCTTCCTGGTGCGCGCATGTGCACCGGGCGGCTGGTTTTCTAGTTCCCGGCACACACCCAGACAGGCTCCCGTTTTGGCACTCGGTGCCTAAAAGGTTTGCCAACACTGCCCTAGGTCAGGGGTCAGCAAACTGCGGCTCTGGAGCCGCATGTGGTTCTTTCCTCCCTCTGCTGTAGCTCCGTCACCGGTCGGCGCCCCAATTTTGAGAGGAGCTTCCGGTGGGGGGGGGGGAGGAGAAGCACAGTGGGCCAGGAGGAGACTCTATGGCAAGGGGAGAGTTTTCCAGTTGTCTCCACAATCGATAGGGTTTTCGGTTATGACAGGTAGAGGAAAAAGGGCGCCGCGCTAGGAGGAGACTCTATGGTGGGGGAACTGAACTTCCGGTCAGCTGCAGAACTGAACAGGGGGCTTCCGGTTAGGACCTTTGTGGCTCCCGGTGTTTTCTTTTCTGTGGGAAACGGGTCCAAATGGCTCTTTGAGTGTTTAAGTTTGCCGACCCCTGGACTAGGTGAATTCGGAAAACCACAAACTCACACAATCATGCGTAGGTTGTTCTGATGAGCACAATGTAGAAAATCGAGGTGGGTGGGGAAAAACCCACCCTGGTGGACTCAAATCCTGAGGAGCTTCGATTGATCTGCTGATAAATTAGATAGGTGATAGATAGATAGATAGATAGATAGATAGATAGATAGATAGATAGATAGATAGATAGATATAGATATAGATATAGATATAGATATAGATATAGATATAGATATAGATATAGATATAGATGATATAGATATAGATATAGATAGTATAGATAGAGAGATGGAGGGAGGGAGGGGAGAGAGAGAGAGAGAGAGAGAGAGAGAGAGAGAGAGAGAGATTATTTCTTTGCCATTTCAATGTGTAAGGCCAGGGATTCCAAGCATATAGCTACCATAAGTCCTCGACTTACAACCACAATTGAGCCCACAGTTTCTGTTGCTAAGCATCGTGTTTTGTTGCTAAGCATCAAGTTTTGCCCCATACCTTCCTGGCCACAGTTGTTCAATGAATCACTGCAGTTGGTCCCTCGGTCGCTAAGCGAATCTGGCTATCCCATTGACTCTGCTTGTCAGAAGAAGCAAAAGGGCAGCCCCGTGACGTTGCAACCGTCATAAATACGAGTCCGTGGCCAAGTGTCTGGATTCTGATCACGTGATGATGCTACATCGGTCGTAAGTGTGAGAACCGGTCACAAGTCCCTGTTTTCAGTGCCCCTTGTAACTTTGAAGGGTCACTGAATGAACTGTTATAAGTCTGAACAGTCATTCAGTGAACTGTTGCAACTTTGAACGGTCACTAAATCGAACGGTTGTAAGACGAGGACTGCCTGCGTCCCCTGAACAGCCAAGAGCCGGCTGAATTTTTTTAAGGCTCCAAATAACCGTGTTATTTGTGTTTGTGTCCATGTGTGTGTGTGTGTGTGAGAGAGAGAGAGAGAGAGAGAGAGAGGGGGAGAGAGAGAGAGAGAGAGAGAGAGAGAGAGAGAGAGAGAGAGAAGATTGGCCGCCTCAAAAGGACTAGTGCCTTTGTTCCGTGCATTGATTTAATAGGACTGGGGAAGAAAATTGGATTAAGGTCTGGAGGGCTGAAGCTGGGAATGGAAAGAAACGGGAGGGGGGGGGTGAGAATTGATTTAACCCCCAGGGAAGAAGTGGAGGGGGGGGCGGATCTGGAGTCGGGTGTGGAGTTTAAAAAGGGGTGGGGGGGGGAAGCATTGCTCTTTCCCAAGGCAGAGGGAGGGGAGGGGAGGGGAGGGGGGATTTAAAGCTTAAAAGGGCTGGAGGGGAAGGGAATTAATTCTCCGAGTGGGAGGGGATGGAGCAGCTTAACAGCTAAAGGATTGGAGAGGATAATTAGCTAACCTTGGAACTATTAGAGGTCTGGGATTTGAGTAACCCTTTAAAAAGGGGGGAGGACTAGAGTGGGGAAGGACAAGGACAATCGTCTCCCAGGGCCTCTTTTACTCTCAGCCTTACCTTGTAAAGTATTTAAGTGGGGAGGGGAGGAAACCCCTTGAGGATGCCGTCAGAAATGCTTTCCCAGAAAAGAAAATGGCTTTCTTTTTCGGCTGGCATCCCGCAGCGCAATTCTTGCCCTTCTCAAATGTGGGTAGAGCCTCCATGTGCAACGGTACTCTACCTCGGAACGAAGCACTTTGGTCTAATCTAAGGGTGAAGGCGCCCGGCGAAAAAACTGGGGTCTGTAAGTTCTAGTCCTGGTTGGTTTTGTGCCCATCGCCAGGAGGACACTGGGGGTAATAGTCCCGCCTTAGGCATGAAAGTTGGCTGAACTCCCAGGAGACTGGGAGTTCTAGTCCTGCCTTAGGGGCAGAAGCCAGCTGGGTGACTTTGGGCCAATCACCAGGAGATTGTGAGTTCTAGTCCTGCCTTAGGGGCAAAAGCCAGCTGGGTGACTTTGGGCCAATCACCAGGAGATTGTGAGTTCTAGTCCTGCCTTAGGGGCAAAAGCCAGCTGGGTGACTTTGGTCAATCTCCAGGAGATTGTGAGTTCTAGTCCTGCCTTAGGGACAAAAGCCAGCTGGGTGACTTTGGTCAATCTCCAGGAGATTGTGAGTTCTAGTCCTGCCTTAGGGACAAAAGCCAGCTGGGTGACTTTGGTCAATCACCAGGAGATTGTGAGTTCTAGTCCTGCCTTAGGGACAAAAGCCAGCTGGGTGACTTTGGTCAATCTCCAGGAGATTGTGAGTTCTAGTCCTGCTTTAGGGACAAAAGCCAGCTGGGTGACTTTGGTCAATCACCAGGAGATTGTGAGTTCTAGTCGTGCCTTTGGGGCAGAAGCCAGCTGGGTGACTTTGGGCCAATCACCAGGAGACTGGGAGTTCCAGTCTTGCTCTAACAACTCCTGCTTAGCAATGGAAATTCTGCCCTGAAATATGGTCGTAAGTCAGGAACCCCCTTTCTTGCATGCTGCCTTGAGCTCCTGAACATAACTCAGGACTCTGTATAAATGCAATAAATATAAATATAATAAAAATAGCAAGTCAATTGCTTTCACAGATTAAGCCGGGTGGATTTTTTTGTGGGGTGTGTGTGTGAATGGCTCTGTTTAAATCTGCTATGGATTTCTGCTCCTGTCTTTGTTCTGCATTTCTCGATCTTTATGAAGCTGAAAATGGCGATGCAGCGCACAGAAAAATCCAAATTCCTGTGTTTTGTGCAAAAGGAAAATCTTTATGGAAAAATTAACTCCCTTTTTGCCCTTCTGTGTTTGTTTGTGTGTAGATTGGACACTGAATCTCAATTTGGGGTCGGAATGGGAAAGTTGGTGGAAAAAAATGGGAATGCGATGGAATATCTTGCTAGACGGGGAATATTCCATGTAGGTTTTAGTGCAGACTCTTTGAAATTTGAAATGCCAAATTTGGAATACAGGTAGTCCTCAACTTACGAGCACAATCGAACCCCAAATTTCCATTATTAAGTGAGACATTTGTTAAGCGGGTTTTGACCCATTTTTTGACCTTGCTTGCCACCGTCGTTAAGTGAATCACCACAGATTTTAAGTTAGTCACACGGTTGTTAAGTGAATCTGGCTTCCTCGCTCGCCAGAAGGTCACCGAAGGGGATCACATGACCCCAGGACTCTGCGCCCATCATAAATATGAGTCAGTTGCCAATCATCTGAATTCCGATCACATGACCGTGGGGATGCTGCACCGGTCGTAAGAGTGAAAAACAATCCTAAGTCACTTTCCCCAAGCTTGGTTGACGCTTGCTGGGTGATGATGTAATGAAGGGGCTTTGGGATTCCTATTAATGTTCTGCCTTTAGGAAGGGGATCTTTGTTATGTAGAATAGACCGGCTCGGGCCTTAATGGCCCATTGACAAAAGTTGGAGGGGTGAGTTTGTGCCTCCCTTTTAGGGGAAAACATTCTGCCCTTTTATTTTATTTTTTAAATTTTTTATTTTATTTTATCAATTTCATATATACATTCACAATTATATGATCTCATAACTGTTATTAATAATATGTATTTATAACAATTTTTCCCTACAGGTGACAATATACTTGAAGATTGCTTTCTTAACATCCCATAGATCCATCTTATCTTACAACGGTCCTACTTCTTCTTCCCTCCCTCCCTCTTTCCTTCCCTCCTTCCTTCCCTCCCTCCTTCCCCTTCCCTCCTTCTCTCCTTCTCTCCTTCCTTCCCTCCTTCCTTTCTTCCTTCCCTCCTTTCTTTTCTCCTTCTCTCCTTCATTTCCCCCTTCCTTTCCTCCTTCCTTCCCCCCTTCCTTCTCTCCTACATTCCCTCCTTCCTTCCCTCCTTTCTTCTCTCCTTCTCTCCTTCATTCTGCCCTTTTAATATTCCCTAAAACATTTCATTTTCCTAGGAGAGGGGTGGATGCTAACTTTTCTACATCAAGATGTGGAATTTCTCTCCAGATAAAATGTGATAAAATTCCCTGCGACTAGGGCACAAACCTGGTTAGAGAGAGAAGCAAGCCAAATGAATACCCTTGGTTTCTCTTTCATGAGCAGGAGGCTAAAATCCTGGCTACCTACGAAGACCATGGCTAAGTGACAACGTCTATAGAACTGTATTTGTCAACCTCCATTATTTTAAGACAAGTGGACTTCAACTCCCAGAATTCCCCAGCAAGCATGGCTGGATGGATGGAGATGGCTGGCTGGATGGATGACTGGGGAATTCTGGGAGTTGAAGTCCATATTTCTTAAAAGTTGCCGGTTGGCAAACAGTGCTGCAGAGGGAAGTATCTGTGCAGAGAATTGATGGAGAGAAATCATAATTTGGGGTGGGAGGAGACTTGAAACGATGCATTTCACTCCGCCAGGCCAAAACACCGCCTTGACTCTCCATTGCAGAAATCTTTGGCCATTTTGCTTTTCTTTCCAAGTGAAACTCAATGGGATCCAATAATTTTCTGAATGGAGCCCTAAAAAGACTTTTTCCCTTCCTTGCACAGTGATTGGTCAGAAGCTATGTGACATCATAGCAGTCCCAGAATTGAGGCGGGTTTATAGATAGAGTGGTAAGAGGATGAGTACCAGATTTGCAAGGACCGGTATTGCTTTGCTGCCCCCTGGTGGTCCTATTGCATTAATACCTAGAGGTGCAACCATTCATTTAGTGACAGTTCGAAGTTGCAACGGCACTGAAAAAAAGGGACTTAGGACTGGTCCTCGCTGTTATGACTGTTGCATCAATCCCATGGTCATTTGATCAAAATCCGAGCACTTGGTAACTGACATGTACTTATGACGGTTGCAGTGACCTTCCCAGCTGGCTTCCGATCTTCAAAACCAGTAGGGGAAGCCAGATTCACTTAACAACCCCGTGGTTCACTTAACAACCGAAATGATTTGCTTACCAACCGTGGCAAAAGAGGTGATAAATCAGGTGCAACTCACCTTGCCTTACTTAGCAACAGAAATTGGGGTCCCAATTGGGGTCGTAAGTCAAAGACTAGTCCTTGATTAAGGGCCACAACGGAGCCCCAAATTTTTGTCACTAAGTGAGACATTTGTGAAGCGAATTTTGCCCCATTTGACGACCTTCCTTGGCACGGGTGGCAAGTGAATCCCTGCTTGTTGTTAAGTGAGTCACTCGGTTGTTAAGTGAATCCGGCTTTCCCATTGACTTCGCTTGTCAGAAGGTCGCCATAGGGGATCACGTGACACCCCGCCCCCCCAGGGACACTGCGACCATCATAAATACGAGTCAGTTGATTTTCGGATGCCTGTGACCATGGAGATGCTGCAATGGTCATAAGTGTGAAAAAAGGTCATGTTTTTCAGTGCTGTTGTAACAGTAAATGAACGAAAGATGTGAATCCAAGCCTTGGTTTAATGTTAAGATTTGATGTCCTATGCAAAAGCTTTGTTGTTAGTTGCGAAGTTGTGTCCGACCCATCGCAACCCCATGGACAACGTTCCTCCAGGCCTTCCTGTCCTCTGCCATCCTCTGGGGTCCATTTAAGCTCACGCCTGCTGCTTCGGGGACTCTATCCAGCCACCTCATTCTCTGCCGTCCCTTTCTTCTTCTTTTGCCCTCCATCGTTCCCAGCATGAGGCTCTTCTCCAGGGAGTCCTTCCTTCCCATCAGGTGGCCAAAGTCTTTGAGCTTCCTCTTCAGGATTTAGGACCTTCTAAAGAGCCGTCAGGGTTGATCTCCTCTAGGACTGACCGGTTGGATGGCCTTGCAGTCCAAGGGACTCAGTGCAGGAGTCTTCTTCTCCAGCACCAGAGCTCAAAGGCCTCCATTCTTTGGCGCTCATCCTTCCTTATGGTCCATCCTTCACAGCCATCCATTGCAAAAGCTAAGAAATGGTAATTCAGTAAAAAGGGACTAAGCGTGTTTTGGGAATCGAGCCAGGCTCTGCTTCTCCTCTATTGTCAAGCAAACAAACTGGATTTCCGGTTCAAAGAACATCTGGAGAAAAGTCTCCCTTTGATTTGCAAGAAACACACACACACACACACACACACACACACACACACACACACACACACACACACACACACAAAAAGTGGGAAGTGTTTCCCAGATTTATTTATTTTTTTCAAATGTCTGTTCCTTTGCCAATGCAATTTAAAGATATAGGGGCAGACTGCCCCCTAGTGTCCATAGTCATTTAATTTCAAGCCTATTGTCCAATATGCAACAGATAACCGAATAACAGAGTTGGAAGGGACCTTGGAGGTCCTCTAGTCTAACCCTCTCCTCAAGCCGGAGACACTATCAGACAAAGTCAGTCTCTTCTTGAAAACCTCCAGTGTTGGAACCTTCACAACTTCTGGAGGTAATAAGTAGTTCCATTGTCCTCTTCACTGTCAGGAAGTTTCTCCTTAGTTCTAGGTTGCTTCTCTCCTGGATTAGTCTCCACCCATTGCTTCTTGTCTTGCCCTCAGGTGCTTTGGAGAATAGCTTGACTCCCTCTTCTTTGTGGGAGTCCCTCAAATATGGGAACACTGCAATCATGTCTTCCCTCATGCATGAGCCCATGACTCAAGATCACGTGAAGTCTTAATACCACTTTATAAGGCCTTGGTAAAGCCACACTTGGGATACGGCATCCAGTTTTGGTCACCACAATATAAAAGTGATTTTGAGACTCTGGAAAGAGTGCAGAGAAGAGCAACGAAGAGGATTAGGGGACTGGAGGCTAAAACATATGAAGAACGGTTGCAGGAACTGGGTATGTCTAGTTTAATAGAAAGAAGGACCAGGGGAGACATGATAGGAGTCTTCCAGTATCTCAGGGGCTGCCACAAAGAAGAAGGGATCAACCTATTCTCCAAAGCACCTGAGGGTAGGACAAGAAGCAATGGGTGGAAACTAATCAAGGGGAGAAGCAACCTAGAACAGAGGAGAAATTTCCTGACAGTGAGAACAATTAACCAGTGGAACAGAAGTTGCCTCCAGAAGTTGTGAATGCCCCAACACTGGAAGTCTTTAAAAAGATGTTGGATACCCATTTGTCTGAAACGGTATAAGGTTTCCTGCCTAGGCAGGGGGTTGGACTAGAAGACCTCCAAGGTCCCTTCCTACTCTGCTATTGTATTGTAAGAGTAACGAAAAGGATTAGGGCAATTGGAGGCTGAAACATATGAAGAACGGTTGCAGGAACTGGGTATGTCTAGTTTGATGAAAAGAAGGACTAGGGGAGACAGGATAGCAGTCTTCCAATATTTGAGGGGCTGCTACAGAGAAGAGGGGCCCAACCTATTTTTCAAAGCAATTGAAGGCAGGAGAAAAAGCAATGGATGGAAACTAATCAAGGGGAGAACCAACCTAGAAATAAGGAGAAATACAGCGAGGACAATTAATCAGTGGGACAACTTGCCTTCAGAAGTTGTGAATGCTCCAACACTGGAAGTTTTTAAGAAGAGAATGGATAACCATTTGTCTGAAATGGGATAATATTTCTTGCCTGAGCAGGGGGTTGGATTAAGAGAACTTCAAGATCCCTTCCAATTCTATTATTCAGATTTAGCTACTTTGAATTAAATTGAATTTTATTATTTATATGCCGCCCTTCTCCGGGAGGACTCGGGGCGGCGAACAATTCAAAAAGGGAAAAGGGGGAACATAAAACAGAATACAGATAATTAAAATAAGCAAGAGTCACACAACCACACAGGTCGAGAGGGGAGGGGAACTCATCAACCCCAGGCCTGCCGGCAAAGCCAGGTTTTGACGGCTTTTCGGAAGGCCTGGAGAGAGGTGAGGGTCCGAATCCCTGCGGGGAGTTCGTTCCAGAGGGCCGGAGCCGCCACAGAGAAGGCCCTCCCCCGGGTAGTAGCCAGATGGCATTGGCTAGTAGATGGAACCCGGAGGAGGCCAGCCCTGTGTGATCTAATGGGTCTTTGGGAGGTGATTGGCAGCAGGCGGTCTCTCAAGTACCCAAATCCAATACCACTTTGCCCATTCAACATGTGTAAAAGAAAGGTGTGTCTCCATTGCACAATTGCCTTTGTTTTTAAAACAACCTCTATCATTGCAGGGTCACCGGCATTTGTGAAAAGGGAGCATTGTTTTTCCTTCCAGCTCTTATTAAAAAAGAAAGAAAGAAAAAATTGTAAGGAAGTAAACCTAAGCCTTTTTCCTCCTGCCTTTTTCTTTCCTGTTGTGCCTTTTAAAATGTAAGCAGGAAAAAAAACCAGAGATTTCTTTGTGGATTGTATCTGTGAATTCTAAATCTCTCTCCATCACTCTCTCTGCCTTTCTCTGTTTCTGTCTGTCTGTTTGTCTCTCTCTCTCTGTCTCTCTTTCTCTCTCTCTCTCTCTCTCTTTCTCACTTTGTCTTTTTTCTCTGTCTGTCTGTCTGTCTTTCTCTCTTTGTGTCTCTCTGTCTCTCTCTCTCTCTCTGTGCCTCTTTCTTTCCCTTTCTATCTGTCTCTTCTCACTCTCTCTTTGGCTGCAGGACACAAGGAAAGCAGTGTGATAAATAAATAATTCCATTTTCATTCAAACAAAAAAGAGATCAACTCAGCTGAAAAAAAACATCATCAACCCAGTAAAACACAAACAGCAGCTTTGGCATCACTTATTCTCCCAAATTAAGACTGACATTAGCACCGTTTGAACTGTTAAAAGCACAATCTCTCTCTCTCTGTCTTTCTCTCTCTCTTTATGTGTCTCTCTCTCTGTCTTTCTCTCTTTCTCTGTCTCTGTCTCTCTCTCTCTCTGTGTCTCTCTCTTTCTTTCCCTTTCTATCTGTCTCTTCTCACTCTCTGTCTCTATTACTCTCTCTCTTTGGCTGCAGGACATGAGGAAAACAGTGTGATAAATAAATAATTCCATTTTCATTCACACAAAAAAGAGACCAACTCAGCTGAAAAAAAAACATCAACAACCCAGAAAAACACAAACAGCAGCTTTGGCATCACTTATTCTCCCAAATTAAGACTGACATTAACACCGTTTGAACTGTTAAAAGCACGATCTCTCGATCTCTCTCTGTCTTTCTCTCTCTGTCTTTTTCTCTCTGTCTTTCTCTCTCTCTTTATGAGTCTCTCTCTCTGTCTTTCTCTCTCTCTTTATGAGTCTCTCTCTCTGTCTTTCTCTCTTTCTCTGTCTCTGTCTCTGTGTCTCCCTCTTTCTTTCCCTTTCTATCTGTCTCTTCTCACTCTCTGTCTCTCTTACTCTCTCTCTCTCTTTGGCTGCAGGACACAAGGAAAACAGTGTGATAAATAAATAATTCCATTTTCATTCACACAAAAAAGAGACCAACTCAGCGGAAAAAAAAACATCAACAACCCAGAAAAACACAAACAGCAGCTTTGGCATCACTTATTCTCCCAAATTAAGACTGACATTAGCACCGTTTGAATTGTTAAAAGCACGATCAGGTTTATGCAGTTTTGTTTCTCTTTGATTGTATTCCTCAAAGGTGCTAGCAACAGTCCCTCATCATAGTAACCGCATTATCCTTAAGAACTCGGCTGCCTTCCTTGTTGCTAGTACAGTCAAAATAATGAAGATGATGATAATAATAATAAGCAAACTGGTTGCTTGGTCATGCAGTTAAAATTAGATGTTGATTTAGGGGGAAAAAAACAATCATGTGGATCTTCTTTATTAGTTTATAATACAAAATGCGAAAGAAAATTGTAGAAAAATAAGGGAGGGAAAAGGGAAGGAAAATTTGTAGGGAAAACGGAAAAAGAGGAAAAAAAAGGCATTTGACTTCTGATTCCATTTGGTCCATAAATCAAGATAATTTGTCTGAAATGGTAAAGGGTTTCCTGCTTGAGCAGCGGGCTGGACTAGAAGACCTCCAAGGTCCCTTCCAACTCTGCTATTCTTTTTTTTTATTAAAGAGTTTTAATAGACTTTATAAATGTTTCCCCTTTCCTCCCCCCGCCCCAATCTTACCCCCCCTCCAACCTTCCCTCCCCCCTAACCTCCCAGGGCAAAATACAGGGTATAAACATTTAACAATCATACACTAAGATAAGCTGACTAACTATAGCATCCTACCTCCCTCTTTAACTCCCCTTTGATTAAGCTAACGTTAGATAAATTGTAACATTCCTTGTTCATCCATTCATAAGCTAATTGAAATTTCTTAGCCCGATATTTATTTTGAATGTAGTCAATCCATCTTCTCCATTCCAGCTTGTATTTCTGATCTGAATGATCGTTCAAATATGCTGAGATTTTGGCCATCTCTGCTAAGTTCACTACTTTTAACGTCCATTCTTGAATAGTAGGCAATTCTTATAGCAGTTAGACTTATATACCGCTTCATAGGGCTTTCAGCCCTCTCTAAGCGGTTTACAGAGTCAGCATATCGCCCCCAACAACAATCCAGGTCCTCATTTTACCCACCTCGGAAGGATGGAAGGCTGAGTCAACCTTGAGCCGGTGAGATTTGAACCGCCGAACTGCAGATAGCAGTCAGCTGAAGTGGCTGCAGTACTGCACCCTAACCACTGTGCCACCTTCTTCCAGTACTGCGCCACCAACAGTCTTCCTTCTTCCAGTACTGCGCCACCAACAGTCTTGCTGCCGTTGTTAAGTTCAGAATCAAATTAGTCTCTGTAACTGCACAGTCTGTAATTATACCTAGCAAGAACAGCTGGGGAGTGAACTTTATCCTCTTTTTAAGAATGTTTTGAATAATCCACCATATTTTTATCCAAAATGCTTTAACTTTTTTACAAGTCCACCATATATGATAACACGTAACGCCAGTACAATCTTGACCCGACCAAAGCAACGTCATCAACGCGGCGACAACAGCGCGGCGACAGAAGGGAGATTTACAACAGCGCATCGATTTAAGTTAAGGTAAGGGTTAGGTTTAGGGTTAGATTTAGGTTTAGGGTTAGGGTTAGGTTTAGGGTTAGGTTTAGGGTTAGGTTATGGTTAGGGTTAGGGTTAGGGTTAGGGTTAGGTTTAGGGTTAGGTTTAGGGTTAGGGTTAGGTTTAGGGTTAGGGTTAGGGTTAGGTTTAGGGTTAGGGTTAGGTTTAGGTTAGGTTTAGGGTTAGGTTTAGGGTTAGGTTTAGGGTTAGGTTTAGGGTTAGGTTTAGGGTTAGGGTTAGGGTTAGGTTTAGGGTTAGGGTTAGGGTTAGGTTTAGGTTTAGGGTTAGGTTTAGGGTTAGGTTTAGGTTTAGGTTTAGGGTTAGGTTTAGGGTTAGGGTTAGGGTTAGGTTTAGGGTTAGGTTTAAGGTTAGGTTTAGGTTTAGGTTTAGGTTTAGGGTTAGGGTTAGGGTTAGGGTTAGGTTAGGTTTAGGTTTAGGGTTAGGGTTAGGGTTAGGTTAGGGTTAGGGTTAGGGTTAGGGTTAGGGTTAGGGTTAGGTTTAGGGTTAGGTTTAGGGTTAGGGTTAGGGTTAGGTTTAGGGTTAGGGTTAGCGTTACGTTTAGGGTTAGGGTTAGGGTTAGGTTGAGGTTTACAGTGCGCTTCTGTTGCCGCGCTGTTGCCGGCGCGATTCAGAGCTCATTCGTCAGAGCGCTTTAGAACTTGCGGTTTTGTCACCGCATTTAAATTGTAAATTCGGATACATACAAGCTAACTTTTTGGGATCTGTTGTTCTTAAAGATGCTGATACCCTAGAACAGGGGTGTCAAACCCGAATTCATTGAGAGTCGCATCAGGGTTGCGTTTGACCTTGGAGGGCTGGGGTGGGCAAGGCCGAGGTGGGCGTGGCCAGCTGGACATTGGGAGCCCCTGTGGTGACCCGAGCACTCTGCTGTGTGTGGTCCTCCCGAGCTCCATTTTCACTGGCAGAAGCATCGTGGGCGGGTCCTTCGCTGTTTCCAGGGCAACTCTGTGGGCCAGATCCAGTGGTGGGATTCAAATAATTTACCAACCAGTTCTCTGCCCTAATGACCAGCAGGGTAGGTGGTGCTCGGTGGTCATGTGATCATGTGGGCGTGGCCAAGTCAATGTCACTCAGGTTGATGGGCACTTCGCCTTAGTTGTTACAATGGTAATAAGGGTTAACCGGAGAAGCAGTTTCTGTAAGCAGGGCAATAAAGATGAGGCTAGAAACAACACCAGAATGTTTCCTTCCTGCCTTCCTTACAGGATTAGCCCTGTAATGTGGGAAAAAACCAAAAGATTTCTTCCCAAAACTGGTTCTCCAAACTGCTTAGAAAGTTACCCCGAATAGCAATAGCAATAGCAGTTAGACTTATATACCGCTTCATAGGGCTTTCAGCCCTCTCTAAGCGGTTTACAGAGTCAGCATATTGCCCCCAACAACAATCCGGGTCCTCATTTTACCCACCTCGGAAGGATGGAAGGCTGAGTCAACCTTGAGCCGGTGAGATTTGAACAGCCGAACTGCAGAACCGCAGTCAGCTGAAGTAGCCTGCAGTGCTGCACTCTAACCACTGCGCCACCTTGACTCGGTGCAAACTGGGTGAATCTCACCACTGGCCAGATCTAAGTACCCCACCGGCCGGATCCGGGCCCCGGGTCTTGAGTTCGACACCCCTGCCCTAGAAAGAATGCCGAGAAGAGCAACAAAGACGATTAGGACTCTGGAAGCTAAAATACAATGAACAATTTGCAAAAAATTGGAACATCTAGTTTAATGAAGAGAAGGACGCAGGGGTGACATGATAGCAGCCTTCCAGCACTTGAGGGGCTCTCGAGAGAGAAGATGGTGATCAGGCTATTCTCCATGGCACCTGAGGGCACGGCAAGCAATCATGGGTGAAAGATCATTAAAGAGAATAGAATAGCAGATTTGGAAGGGACCTTGGAGGTCTTCTAGTCCAACCCCTTGCTTAGGCAGGCAACCCTATACCGTTTCAGACGAATGGTTCTCCAACCTCTTCTTAAAAACCTCCAATGATGAATCACTCAACTTCTGGAGGCAAACTGTTCCACTGGTTAATTGTTCACACTTTTAGGAAATTTCTCCTTAATTTCAGGTTGCTTCACTCCTTGACTTGTTTCCACCCATTGCTTCTTGTCCTGCCCTCAGGGGCTTTGGGTGGGTGTGGCCAACTTGGAAAATGTGGTGAAACTCACTTAACGACGCTCTTGCTTAGCAACCAAAATTTTGGGCTCAATTGTGGTCATAAGTTCTCTTTCTTTCTTTCTTTCTTTCTTTCTTTCTTCCTTCCTTCTTTCCTTCCTTCCTTTTGTCTCTCTCCCTCTCTTCCTTCCTTCCTTTCGTCTCTCTCTCCCACTTTCTTTCCTTTCTTTCCTTTCTTTCCTTTCTTTCTTTCTTTCTTTCTTTCTTTCTTTCTTTCTTTCTTTCTCTTTCTATCTTTGTCTCTTTTTTTCTCTCACTCTCCCTCCATTCCTTCCTTCCTAACTTCCTTTTGTCTCTCTCCCTCTCTTCCTTCCTTCCTTTCGTCTCTCTCTCCCACTTTATTTCCTTCCTTCCTTTCTTTCTTTCTTTCTCTTTCTATCTTTGTCTCTTTTTCTCTCTCTCTCTCCCTCCATTCCTTCCTTCCTAACTTCCTTTTGTCTCTCTCCCCCTTCCTTCCTTCCTTCCTTCCTTCCTTCCTTCCTTCCTTCCTTCCTTCCTTCCTTCCTTCCTTCCTTCCTTCCTTCCTTTCTCCTTGTTCGAAGGTCGTAAACGTGTGACACTTGGATATTGCTACCATCATAAATATGAGTCAGTTGCCAAGTGTCCAAATTACGATCCCGCAACCATGGGGATGCAGCAACGGTCATATGTGTGAAAAACGGTCGTAAGTGACTTTTTTCCAGGGCTGTTGTAACTCCGAACGATTACTAAACAAACTATTATAAGTCGAGGGCTACCTGTGATCGCCACTGTTAGGGGTATCTCCGTTGGGAGACAGAAAGTAGTGCAGCGGAATCAGTGGTGGGATTCAGCCGGTTCGCACCTATTCGGGAGAACCGGTTGGTAACTTTCTAAGCAGTTGGGAGAACCGGTTGTTGGAAGAAATCTCCTTTTGTTTCTTTCCACTTTACAGGGCTAATCCTGTAAGGAAGGCAGGAAGGAAACATTCTGGTGTTGTTTCTAGCTTAATCTTTATTGCCCTGCTTACAGAATCTGCCTCTCTGGTTAACCCTTATGATATTGTAACAGCTAAGGCGAAGCGCCCCTCGACCTGAGTAACCTTGAGCTGGCCACGCCCACCCAGTCACATGACCACAGAGCCCCACCTACCCAGATGGTCATTAGGGCAGAGAACCGGTTGTTAAATTATATGAATCCCACCACTGAGAGGAATGTACAGCTAGAGAGGAAGAATGTTGCTAGTAGAAACACACGAATAGCGTTTCAGACACTGCTAGTAAAAACAAGTAGCTTTACTACTGATAATTGCTTCACAAGCAGTGATAGTAGATATTAATCCAAACACAATTCAAAGAACAAACAATTGCTTACTGTCGCAGTTCACATTCCAGTCATCAAGCATAGGACAAGCAGAGAGAGAGAGTGAGCTCTTGACTCCTACTTATAGTAAAGTTAATTACAACTGTTGAGTACATCCACTCATTTAAAGCAACAACCATCATTTGTTGTTGGAGATAAGATATATATTGTCTACCCAACACTAGGAGTATACTCCCAACAGCCACCATCACGTCCTGCTTGGCAGCTGGGTTTTGTACATAGTCCTCGACTTACAACAGTTCATTTAGTGACCGAAGTTACAACGGCACTGAAAAAAGGGACCTGTGACCGGTTTTCACACTTACGACTGTTGCAGCGTCCGCGCTGTCATGTGATTTACATTTGGATGCTTGACCACCGGCTCACATTTACGATGGTCGCAATGTCCCAGGGACACGGGATCCCCTTTTGCGACCGTCCGACGAGCCAAATCAACCGGGACACCAGATTCACTTAACAGCCAGTGTTTCTCCTCTGGCAACCGCAGTGATTCACTTAGCAAATGTGGCGAGAAAAGCTGTAAAACGGGACAAAACTCACAATTCACACATTTCTCACGGAGCAACGTTAAGTGTTGGGGGACTCAAATGTTTGTATGTTTGTTTATTTATTGGATTTATATGCCGCCCTTCTCCCAAGGACTCAGGGCGGCGTACCAGCTTTAAAAAGACACATATTACAAAAGTTAAAAAATAATAATTATTAGAGTATCCAAAAAACAAACCCAATTAAGATTAACAATAACATTTAAAATTCGATTAAAATTAACAATAAATGTGGTCGTACGTTCAGGACGACCTGCGATGCGTTCGACAATCTTTGTCCAAGATCTGCAGACAAACTGAAGAAAAGTTTGGCTGACTGCGTTGAGGCCGGAGGGGAGAAGAAAAAGCAGAATGAAAAAATGGTTATTCCAAGTTTCCCTCTGGAGGGAAGCAGGTGAGCGGGAATCCCACAAGGCTCTTTTGCAATAACACCACTTCCGTGGCTCTCCTTGGTACCTGCTGGACCTTCTCTCTCTCTTGTCTCTGTCTCTCCCTCTCTCCCTCCCTCCCTCTCTCTCGCTCTCTGTCTCTGTCTGTCTCTCGCTCTGTCTCCTTCTGTCTCTCTCTGTCTGTCTCTCCCTCTCTCTCTCTCGCTCTCTGTCTCTCAATCTCTCTGTCTGTCTCTCTCTCTGTCTCCTTCTCTCTCTCTCTCTGTCTGCCTGTCTCTGTCTGCCTGTCTGTCTCTCTCTGTCTCCGTCTCTCTCTGTCTCTCTGTCTCTCTCTGTATGTCTCTCTCACTCTCTGTCTCTCTCTCTCTGTTTCTCTCTCTCTCTGTCTCTCTGTGTGTCTCTCTCTCGTCTGTCTCTCTGTCTCTCTCTCTGTCTCTCTCTGTCTCTGTTTCTCTCTCTGTCTCTCTCTCTCTGTGTGTCTCTCTCTGTGTCTGTCTCTCGCTCTCTCCTCTCTCTCTCTGTCTGCCTGTCTCTGTCTGCCTGTCTGTCTCTCTCTGTCTCCGTCTCTCTGTGTCTCTCTCTGTGTCTCTCTCTCTCTGTATGTCTCTCTCTCACTCTGTCTCTCTCTCTCTGTTTCTCTGTCTCTCTCTCTGTCTCTGTCTCTCTCTGTGTGTCTCTCTCTCGTCTGTCTCTCTGTCTCTTGCTCTGTCTCTCTCTCGCTCTGTTTCTCTGTTTCTCTCTCTGTCTCTCTCTGTGTGTGTCTCTCTCTCTGTGTCTGTCTCTCGCTCTGTCTCCTTCTCTCTCTCTCTCTGTCTGCCTGTCTCTGTCTGCCTGTCTGTCTCTCTCTGTCTCCGTCTCTCTCTGTTTCTCTCTGTCTCCCCCCCTCTCTCTCTGTCTCTCTGTGTCTCTCTCTGTGTCTCTCTCACTCTGTCTCTCTGTTTCTCTCTCTGTCTCTCTGTGTGTCTCTCTCATCTGTCTCTGTCTCTCGCTCTCTGTCTCTCTGTCTTTCTCTCTCTCTCTCTGTTTCTCTCTCTCTGTTTCTCTCTCTCTGTCTTTCTCTCTGTTTCTCTGTGTCTGTCTCTCGCTCTCTGTCTCTCTGTTTCTCTCTGTCTCTCTCTCTCTCACACACAAACACACACACTCTGTGTGTCTGGATCCAGGTCTTCCTTCCAGGAAATTTCTCTTGGTGTGTGTGTGTGTGTGTTTTGCATAGCCTGTACGTGTCTGTCTGTACATGTTCCTTGGCCTGCGCTTGTGCCAAGAATTTGGAATGTTAAGACAGGGAGCGTCAGCCAGATCCCGCCGCCCGCTTCGCCCCCCTCTCCCTCCCTCCCTTCCCCCCCCTCTCGCTGCCTTTGTGTTTCCAGATTTGCCCATCTCACCACAACAGGTTGCCAACGGTGTGGTGGAAACCCACGAGGAGGAGGAGGCGCGTTGATCTTAACACATCGTTTAGCCTTGCTGCCTTTTGGAATATTAATCTTTTCCCGCCACTGTCTGTCTCCCGGGGAAGGCCTTCCCTTGGCCAAAAATCTCGCTCTTTGGGATTTGCACAATTTTGGGTGTGAGTTAAAAGGCAAGCAACGGCTTTGTTGTTGAGTTCCAGGACGGCGTCCAAGAATCCAATGCGGTTGCAGTGTTGACGGCTCCAGTGAATAACAGAGCAACACATTTGGAAGGGGCCTTGGGGGTCTTCCAGTCCAACCCCTCTGCTCTAGCGGGAGACCCTAGTCAAGGGGTGGTTAACCTTTTGGTCATCACGAAAGCACACCCCACAATGCCGTGCCCCCAATTGCATGCGGGGGGTGACACCCTGCTTCCCGTGTGTGCATGTGCAACCCCCGTGTGCTCCCCACACCTATGCACCCTGCTCCAACACTTCCGACATTGGGCCTGGAAGCCCTCCTGCACCAACCTGGAAGCCGAAACAGGGTGCAGGGGTGCTGCGTGAGCCCCCAAAATGCAAGGCAAGCGTCCCCCCGTGCATGCAGCCCCCCATGCATGTGTACACGCTTCACCTGCATGCGCCCCCCCCACTGTGCATGTGCCCTGAGACCTAAAGACCAGCTGGCTGGCAGGAGGCGTATTGGGGCGACGGCAGGTGTGGGTTCCTGCCGGTTCTAACCTTTTCTATAAAGATGTTCCACAAATCTACCGTGCCATTTAGAACCGGTTCCAGCTCCCCACCCCCGTCCGCACCATACTTGCCCTGCCTGCCACTCACTGATTGGCTGGCTCACCAATCGCCCTGCCCGCCTCTAAGAGTCGTATCTAAACTTTATAGTCTTAAAACTGTCTCATGCTTTTTGAATGAGAAGCGAAATGTCTTCAAAGAAAAACCAGAGAGTCCAGTTGCCTCTTGAAAAAAAAGTCCCTTTGGAACAAACCAGGGGTGGGTTCCTGCCAGTTCTAAGCTCTTCTCTAGAAGAGGTTCCACAAATCTACCGTGCCGTTTAGAACCGGTTCCTGCTCCCTCCCCCCGCCTGTCCACACAACATCAAGATGAAGAGCGAGAGGAGGAATTCTGGGAGTTGAAGTCCATAAGTCTTAAAGCTCTCAAGTTTGAACACCCCCAGGTTTTTTTTTCCTAAAGGGTTAGGGGTGCGAGGGTCTTGTAACTTGATAACTTTAAGACTTGCGTGCTTCAATGTCAGAGTTCCTGAGCCAACATGACTGGAGGAGGAATTCTGGGAGTTGAAGTCCACAAGTCTTAAAGCTGTCAAGTTTGAACACCCCCGGGGGTTTTTTTTCTAAAGGGTTAGAGGTGTGAGGGTCTTGTAACTTGACAGCTTTAAGACTTGCGTGCTTCAAATGCCAGAGTTTCTGAGCCAATGTTTTGGTTGCTAAGCAAGAGCGTTGTTAAATGAGTTTCACCACATTTTACAAGTTGGCCATGCCCACCCAGTCACATGGCCGGCAAGCCACTCCCACCCAGTCACATGACTGCCAAACCACTTCCACTCGGTCACATGGCTGGCAAGCCATTCCCACCCAGTCACATGACTGCCAAACCACTCCCACTCGGTCACATGGCCAGCAAGCCACTCCCACCCAGTCACATGGCCAGCAAGCCACTCCCACAAAGCAGGCCACACCTACAGAAGAGGTTCTAAAAATTTTTTGAAACCCACCACTGGGCGACGGCTGGCGTGCCCGCAGAGAGGGCTAAGCGTGCCACCTGTGGTACGTTTGCCATAGGTTTGCCATGACGGCCCGGTAACATTCCTGACAAATGGTTGTCCAATATCTTCTTCAAAACCTCCAGAGTTGGAGCACCCACAACTTCTGGAGGAAAGCCCTTCCACTGATTCATTGTCCTGTCAGGATGCGCCTCCTTAATTCCAGGCTGCTCCTCTCCTTGATTAGTTTCCACCCATTGCTTCTTGTCCTGCCTTCTGGTGCTTTGGAGAATTGGGTGACCTCCCATCTTCTCCGTGGCAGCCCCTCAAATATTCGAAAACCGCTATCATGTTACCCCCCAAGTCCTTCTTTTCATTCAACTAGACATACCCAAATCTGAAGTAGGTCCAGATTTTCTGAAAACTCCCTCGAATGGATGACACTCACACCACACACAGGATTGTGAAAACGCAGCCACCAGGGAAATGGGCCGTTTAAAACACAAAATATAAATAAATAAGTGACCTGGTTTAGTGCACTGCCTGTTTACGGCCCTTCTCATTTTGAGCCTACAAATCCGTCCTTCCATCCTACCTTCCCTTCTCCTTTCCTTATTTATTGATTTTTCCACACTCCTTTAACAGCCCATCTCACTCAGAGAAGGGCTCCAGGCGGTGTGCAATTCAATCCATAAAATGAAGCACTAAAACCAGAATAATTTAAGATTAAAAGCTTAAAAAAAAAGAATAGAATAGAATAACAGAGTCGGAAGGGACCTTGGAGGTCTTCTAGTCCAACCCCCTGCTTAGGCAGGAAACCTCTATACCACTTCAGACAAATGGCTATCCAACATCTTCTTAAAAACTTCCAGTGTTGGAGCATTCACAACTTCTGGAGGCAAGTTGTTCCACTGGTTAATTGTTCTCACTGTCAGGAAATTCCTCCTCAGTTCTATAAAATATAAAAAAGGACATCATAAGATTTCGAAAAAGATGCAGAGATCCCAGATGGAGAGGTTAGCGGTTATTCCTCGACTTACGAACATCATTGGGACTGCTAAGCAATGTTGTTAAATGAGTCATCATGGAACCGGATCTGATAATACGACCAGCTCAGACGCTGAGCTTTTCGATCAGAAAGGTTGGCAGTTCGGTTTTTTTTTTTTTTTAAATTAAATATTTTTTTAGTTTTAGTTTAAAACTGGTACAACATCTTTCTTAATATATCAATCAATTACAGATAATACAGAAAAAGACAAAAAAAAAATCAGAAAAACAAAACAAAACACAGGTGTCTATTATGAAAAAAAAAAAAAAAAAAAAGAAAGGTTGGCAGTTCGGCGGTTCAAATCCCTAGCACCGCGTAACGGAGTGAGTTCCCCGTTAATTGTCCCAGCTTCCGCCAACCTAGCAGTTCGAAAGCACGTAAAAAATGCAAGTAGAAAAATAGGGACCCCCTTTGGTGGGAAGGGAACAGCGTTCCATGCGCCTTCGACATTGAGTCATGCCAGCCACACGACCACGGAGACGTCTTCGGACAGTGCTGGCTCTTCGGCTTTGAAACGGAGATGAGCACCGCCCCCTAGAGTCCGGAACGACTAGCACATATGTGCGAGGGGAACCTTTACTTTTACCCTGGATGGTGGTTCAATGTTTGTAAGGTCAGGATGTAAGTCACTATTTCCAAGGCTGTTAGAACTTCAAATGGATCTGTGGATTTTAATTCCCAGAATTCCCCAGCCAGCCATGGCTGGCTGGCTGGGGAATTCTGGCTGGGGAATTCTGGGAGTTGAAGTCCATACCTCCTAAAGTACTTAAGGTTGAGGCACACTAACTAAAACAACTGTCCATTTATAAAAAAAACGATCCACTTGCTCAGAAAGCCACCCTTAAAAGCTCAAAACCACACACACAGCCGCAACAAAACACGCTCCACCCCTGAATGCAAAGGTATCTTAATCCGACAACCTGCTATCAATAATGTTGCAAAACCGATTTAGTCATATCTGTAAATTCCCCAAGTCTCTTTAATCTTCCAGTGTGGCACCGCAGAATGCCAACGGGCTCGCAATCCTCTCTTTGGCATCTGTGCCGCCCTCTCATTTTCCACTCTGTCTAAAGCTTTTTGTGTTTTTTTTGTTGAAGTGAAAAACTGGCAGGGTGGTAAAAAACTCCGTTTCCCAGCCTACGCTTTCCTTTTCCAAGAAACCACCGAGACGAACAGATTGCTTGGGAAACAAGAGAACGTTGTTGGCTAAAACACAGGATGCCGCTTTCTTTGGTACCTTGGCGCAGCGTGGTGGTTATGTTGGGCCAGGTGGTTCCCGCTCGGCCCAGCCGGCTTCACAGGGTTGTGGGGAAAATGCAGGTAGTCCTCGACTTACGACCGGCCATTTAGCAACCATTCAATGTTATGACCGACCCCAAAAGCGGGGAGGAGGGATGGACTTACGACGCACATGCGAAATTCAGAAGGCTGGGCCTCTCTGCGATCGGATGGAAATTAGGGCTCCCGTCCTTGGCCCAACTCCTGCAATTCGAAAGGATGCAAATGCGAGTAGTTAAACAGGTACCACTCGTTGTGGCCCGCCAGCGGAACTGGCAGCGGAGTCAGACAGTGAGGAACATGGACCAGCCCTGGAGTCTGGGGAAGGCACTGACGAGGTGGCGCAGTGGGTAGAGTGCAGTACTGCAGGCCATTTCAGCTGACTGCTAGTTCGGCAGTTCGGCGGTTCAAATCTCACCGGCTCAGGGTTGACTCAGCCTTCCATCCTTCCGAGGTGGGTAAAATGAGGACCCGGATTGTTGTTGGGGGCGATATGCTGACTCTGTAAACCGCTTAGAGAGGGCTGAAAGCCCTGTGAAGCGGTATATAAGTCTAACTGCTATTGCTATTGCTATTGCTCTGCGTCGGAGGCAGAGACAGGGCCCGAGGCCTTCTGACAGTTCTCAGCTGCCTCTGGAGCTGAGTGAGGCAGAGGAACAGGTGGAGTCTGTTCCCAGTGTGCGCATGCACAGAGCTGCCAGGAGATGAGAAATCAGGGGTTGACTTGGGAGTAAAGCCACGCCTTGGAGATGATTGGCCCCTCCCATAGGAAATAAAAGAGGAGCGAAAGGGGAGGGGGCGTTTGCAGGAAACAATTCGTTCATTCTTTTGTTAGTTTCAGTAGTGTGAAGATCTGCCCGTGAATTTCTGTGCCAAGCCGCTTTTTTGCAAAAACGGAGGCATTTTTGCCTTCCCCAGCCCCCAGAAGCACTCTGCAGGCATCAGCAGGGCTGGGGGAAGGGAAAAATGCCTCCGTTTTTGCGAAAACTGGCCCATTTTTCACAAAAACAGGGCCATTTTTGCCTTCACTGAGCCCGTGCAGAGTGTTCCTGGGGGCCAGGGAGGACAAAAAACTTTTTTTATTGTTACTGGGTCCTTAGTTCTGGCATGGCTGGAGCTCCCCACTCCCCTCCGGTCAAAACTTTTTGCCACTGTTTCGTTGGGTATGGCTTCTTGAGGAGGTCATGTGACTGAGTGTGCGTGAGTGATGTCAGGTTGGCCACGCCCACTCAGTGACATGCCCCCCCACATCTAGCCACGCCCACCGAACTGGTAGTAAAAAAAATTGAGACCCACCCCTGGTTTTACCGAGTGGTATTAACACTTCCCGTGATCTTGATTCTATCCCTCTGTTTTCCTTTTCTTTTCGGTGTGCAGCAATCGGTTTGAAATTCGCTCTTCCCAAGTTCATGATGACCCAAATTCTGAAAGGATCAAACCTCCATTTTTTTTGCACACATTCCTCGCCATGTGCAATAAACAAACACATTCAATAGCAATAGCAATAGCAGTTAGACTTATATACCGCTTCATCGGGCTTTCAGCCCTCTGTAAGCGGTTTACAGAGTCAGCATATCGCCCCCAACAGTCTGGGTCCTCATTTCACCCACCTCGGAAGGATGGAAGGCTGAGTCAACCTTGAGCCGGTGAGATTTGAACAGCCGAACTGCAGATAACAGTCAGCTGAAGCGGCCTGCAGTACTGCACTCTAACCACTGTGCCACCTCGGCTCTGTCAACCCCCCCCCCCACTCCAATTCCCATGAGAAATGTCTGCCATTCCAATCGTTTCAATAATTTTCTTTCTCTCGTAGCAACCGAGAGCCCGTAATTTGGAGTTTTTCCCATCCCCACGGCTCAAAATTTCGGACTTCAAAGCTTTGGGGAAAAAAATATGGTCATTAGTAGAATGAGCAATTAAAAAAAAAGAGATGTCGGCAGTGACTTAAAAAGTCAGTTTCAATTTTATTCAATCTTGCTCGATTTTATCCATCGGGAAATACACCTGTACAAAAATTTGATATCGGAGAGATAGGAACTCCCTCGCCTCATTTTAGCAGTTTAATAAACGTCACTGATATCCAGTATTGGTATTTCTTATGGTCGCTGAACCCAGACTAAATTTGAAGATATTATCTGGGTGACAATTTGCTTTTTATGGAGAAAATCTAGGATATTCAACTTGGCAACTCTGAAGACCCGTGGACTTCAACTCCCAGAATTCCTGGCTGGGGGGGGAATTCCATGGCTGGCTGGGGAATTCTGGGAGTTGAAGTCCACGCATCTTCAATGTTGCCAAGATTGGACACCCCAGAGCAAATATTTCAAACCTGAAGTTTCTCTGCATTCAAACACAAATCCCTTTTCGATCGCCCATTGGGCCCCTATAAAAAGTACTAAATTAAAGGAAAATGTCAGAAAAACACTCAAAGGTGTTAAAAAAAACACCAATTTTGGTGCCTTTCCTCGGGAATCCTTCCAAAGTTTTGGGGAGAGGGATTATGAGACACCCACTAACTTTTTCAAAGCAAGCAGTTGCAAACTTTTGCAAAGCCAAGAGCGAAGTCCAGATAAAATGCCGGCCATCGAGCGGAATATACACACCGGTGTGTGATTTTAACCCATCCACGCGGAAAAGAATTTGTCCAGAAGTCTTCCAACAAGAGACAAAAAGATTTGAACATTTTCAGATTCTGCCCCGGCTTATGTGGCGGTGAGGCAGGCTTTTTCCAAGTGTCAAACTTGTGTTGCGTTTGTGCTGTGCAGTAGCATCGGGTGTGATAAAAAAAATAAACAAAAGGGTTTAAAAAAACGAACGAAAAAGAAGAACGAAAGAGGGGGGGAAAATCTCCCAGTTTTCCCTTCTTCGTTGGACAAGTTCAAAAGGAAAGTAGAAATGCATCGGAGGAGGAGGGATGCGGATTACGTGTTCGCTGCTGAAATGAAAACAATTCAGAATCGCCCCGTTCACACAGGGACACGATAGTTGCAGTGGTTACACTCCGACTCGCTTAGTGGCAGGGGGATGCTGGGTTTACGCCCGAGGTCCTGTTCGGTACACGGTGACTGGGGCCTCTCCTTGAAGAAGTCGGAGATGTAGCGGACCTGGGGAGAAAAGGGGGCTCGGATGAGAAGATGCCTAAGATGGACAGTTTGATTTAGTGGTTAAGGCACCGAGGCTAGAAACTGGGAGAATTGTGAATTCTAGTCCTGCCTTAGACATGAAAGCCGGCTGGATGACTTTGGGTCAATCACCAGGAGACAGAGAGTTCTAGTTCTGCCTTAGGCATGAAAGCCAACTGGGTGACTTTGGGTCAATCCCCAGGAGACAGAGAGTTCTAGTTCTGCCTTAGGCATGAAAGACACCTGGATGACTTAGGTCAATCACCAGGTGACAGTGAGTTCTAGTTCTGCCTTGGGCATGAAAGCCAACTGGGTGACTTTGGGTTAATCACCAGGAGACGGTGAGTTCTAGTTCTGCCTTAGGCATGAAAGCCACCTGGGTGACTTTGGGTCCATCACCAGGAGACAAGTGAGTTCTAGTCCTGCCTTAGGCATGAAAGCCAACTGGGTGACTTTGGGTCAATCACCAGGAGACAGAGAGTTCTAGTTCTGCCTTAGGCATGAAAGACACCTGGATGACTTAGGTCAATCACCAGGTGACAGTGAGTTCTAGTTCTGCCTTGGGCATGAAAGCCAACTGGGTGACTTTGGGTCAATCACCAGGAGACAGAGAGTTCTAGTTCTGCCTTAGGCATGAAAGCCAACTGGGTGACTTTGGGTCAATCCCCAGGAGACGGTGAGTTCTAGTTCTGCCTTAGGCATGAAAGACACCTGGATGACTTAGGTCAATCACCAGGTGACAGTGAGTTCTAGTTCTGCCTTGGGCATGAAAGCCAACTGGGTGACTTTGGGTCAATCACCAGGAGACGGTGAGTTCTAGTTCTGCCTTAGGCATGAAAGCCACCTGGGTGACTTTGGGTCAATCACCAGGAGACAGAGAGTTCTAGTTCTGCCTTAGGCATGAAAGACACCTGGATGACTTAGGTCAATCACCAGGTGACAGTGAGTTCTAGTTCTGCCTTGGGCATGAAAGCCAACTGGGTGACTTTGGGTCAATCACCAGGAGACAGAGAGTTCTAGTTCTGCCTTGGGCATGAAAGCCAACTGGGTGACTTTGGGTCAATCCCCAGGAGACGGTGAGTTCTAGTTCTGCCTTAGGCATGAAAGCCAACTGGGTGACTTTGGGTCAATCCCCAGGAGACAGTGAGTTCTAGTTCTGCCTTGGGCATGAAAGCCAACTGGGTGACTTTGGGTCAATCCCCAGGAGACGGTGAGTTCTAGTTCTGCCTTGGGCATGAAAGCCAACTGGGTGACTTTGGGTCAATCCCCAGGAGACGGTGAGTTCTAGTTCTGCCTTGGGCATGAAAGCCAACTGGGTGACTTTGGGTCAATCACCAGGTGACAGTGAGTTCTAGTCCTGCCTTAGGCATGAAAGCCAACTGGGTGACTTTGGGTCAATCCCCAGGAGACGGTGAGTTCTAGTTCTGCCTTAGGCATGAAAGCCAACTGGGTGACTTTGGGTCAATCCCCAGGAGACAGTGAGTTCTAGTTCTGCCTTAGGCATGAAAGCCAACTGGGTGACTTTGGGTCAATCACCAGGTGACAGTGAGTTCTAGTCCTGCCTTAGGCATGAAAGCCAACTGGGTGACTTTGGGTCCATCACCAGGAGACGGTGAGTTCTAGTTCTGCCTTGGGCATGAAAGCCACCTGGATGACTCTGGGTCCATCAGCCCATCGCTTACCGTAAGAATAGCGATGAGTCCTCCCTGCAAAAGCCCAACCAGCACATCACTCCAATGGTGCTTGTAGTCAGACACTCGGCTGTAGCCCACGTAGATGGCGAAGCAGAGGAGAAAGAACTGGAGAGTCGGGCGCAGCAGCCGAGCCCATCTGCCAACCAGCCGGGCCTGAATGTAGAGCTAGAAACAACAAGGAAGGGTGGGGGGGCTTTAGAGACGGCCCCCAGAGGACTATGGCTTTGGAAGAGAAGGTCTTCCTTTGTACCCCAATGCTCCACCTGATGCCCAAATTGAATTCCACCCATGCTTCCAATCCTAAATGAGCACTAAAACTGGGCTTGCTTAATGCGGCCGTGGGAAAGAAGAAGGGAGGGAGGAAATGGGAGGGAGGGAGGGAAGGAGGAAAGAAGGTGGGAGGGAGGCAGGCAGGCAGGCAGGAAAGAAGGAAGGAAGGAAGGAAAGAAAGAAGTGGGAGGGAGGGTGGACGGAAGGAGGAAAGGAAGAGGGAGGGAGGGAAGGAGGAAGGAAGGAAATGGGAGAGTTGGTGGACGGAAGGAGAGAAGGAGGAAAGAAGCAGGGAGGGAGAAAGGAAGGCGAGAAGTGAGGGTGGAAGGAGGGAGGGAGGGAGAGAGGAAGGAAAGAAAGAGGTGGGAGGGAGGGTGGACGGAAGGAGGAAGGGAAGGAGGAAGGAAATGGGAGAGTGGGTGGACGGAAGGAGAGAAGGAAGAAAGAAGCAGGAAGGAGAGAAGGAGGAAAGACGCAGGGAGGGAGGAAGGAAGGCGAGAAGTGAGGGTGGAAGGAAGGAAGGAGGGAGGGAGGGAGAGAGGGAGGAGGAGGAGGAAGCAAGCAAGCAGATAAACAAAGCACACAAACGGTAAATAAACAAGGGAGGCATGCGAATAAATAAATCAATAAAGGACGCAAATATATAAACTTTCCAATTAAATAAATAGGGCGTGAAAATAAGGAGAGGGGGGCCTCCCAAAAAATAAATAAATGAAGGAAGGAGAAATATATATAGGACAGAAATAAGTAGATAAAGGAAGTGTGCAAACAAACAAACAAAGGAAGCAGGTAAATAAAGCGTGCAAATAAATTAGTGAATAAAGCACGCAAGTCTGATAAAGCCAGCAAATAACCGAAGGCTGCATGCAAAGGAATAAATGGTGCAAATAAATTAAGTTAGCAAATGAAGAAAGAACGCAAATAATTAGATAGATAGATAGATAGATAGATAGATAGATAGATAGATGATAGATAAATAAATAAATAAATGGAGTGTGCCAATAAATAACCAGGCAACATTTCTCTCCCACCTCCCCCAATTTGAAAGATCCTCACAGAAACATGCCCCCCCCCCCTGCCCCCTGCGACCAGGGAAGCTGCTTAGGGGGTTCTGTGCCAGCCTTGTGGCTCTCTCATTTCCTTTTTAAACGAGTAGAAAATCTGATCAGAGGTCTAAAGGGTATTTGCAATTCAGAACCGAGGTGGGAAGAGAAGCAGAACATCTGCTACCTCACTATTTTTTTTTAAACTTTATTTATTTTTTTAAAAGAACCAGGAGCTTTGGAAGTCAACCAGATCTCTTTTTTTCTGAATTGGGGGGGGGGGGGGAATGTTGGCCGCATCCTGCGAAACTTTCTTAAAGAGTTCTCCAGATTCCAATGTTTCGGAAGCTTGGCCACTTGAAGATGGGTGGACTTCAACTCCCAGAAATCCCTAGCCAGCAAGAAAGATGGCTGGACTTCAAATCCCCAAATTCCCCTGCCGGCAGAACTGGCTAGGGAATTCTGGGAGTTGAAGTCCACCTATTCCCAAGTAGCTCTGAAGCTTGGCCACTTGAAGATGGGTGTACTTCAACTCCCAGAATTCCCCAGCCAGATGGGTGGACCTCAACTCCCAGAATTCCCCAGCCTGCCAGCAAGATAGCTGGACCTCAACTTCCAGGATTCCCAAGCCTGCAAGCAGGATAGCTGGACTTCAAATCCCAGAATTCCCCAGTCAGCAGAAGTGGCTAGGGAATTCTGGGAGTTGAAGTCCACCTATTTTCAAGTAGCTCTGAAGCTTGGCCACTTGAAGATGGGTGTACTTCAACTCCCAGAATTCCCCAGCCAGATGGGTGGACCTCAACTCCCAGAATTCCCCAGCCTGCCAGCAAGATAGCTGGACCTCAACTTCCAGGATTCCCAAGCCTGCAAGCAGGATAGCTGGACTTCAAATCCCAGAATTCCCCAGTCAGCAGAAGTGGCTAGGGAATTCTGGGAGTTGAAGTCCACCTATTTTCAAGTAGCTCTGAAGCTTGGCCACTTGAAGATGGGTGTACTTCAACTCCCAGAATTCCCCAGCCAGATGGGTGGACCTCAACTCCCAGAATTCCCCAGCCAGATGAGTGGACCTCAACTCCCAGAATTCCCCAGCCTGCCAGCAAGATGGGTGGACTTCAACTCCCAGAATTCCCCAGCCAGCCAGCAGGGTTTCTGGACTTCAAATCCCAGAGTTCCCCAGTCAGCAGAACTGGCTAGGGAATTCTGGGAGTTGAAGTCCACCTATCTTCAAGTAACTAAGGTTGAAGTTAGTTACTGCTAACTAACTTCACAATTGCTGCTCACAATTGCTTCTTTTCTGATCCTTTGAAATGAAAACACACCTGTGTCTTTTGGTCCCAAAAATGGCATCCATCCCCCCTCCTCTTATTCCAGAAAACCATTTCAATCCCTCGATCCATTCACTCACCGCTAAAAACAGCATGCAGTACATCGCAAAGGAAGAATGTCCAGAATAGAATGACAATCTAGAAAGAGAAGGGGGGGAAAAGGAGAAATATATAGATTAACAGGTAAGTCCTTAAATTATAATCCCACAAGTGGAAGCCCCAAATTTCTGTTGCAATGTGAAACATCAGTTTAAACGAATTTTGCCCGATTTTACGACCTTTCTGGCAGCAGCTGTTAAGTGAATCACTGCCATCGTTAGGTTAGTAACACGGTTGTTAAGTGAATCTGGCTTCTCCATTGACTTTGCTTGTTGGAAGGTCGCAAAAGGGGATCACGTGACCTCCGGGACACTGCAACCGTCATAAATAGAGTCGGTTGCCAAGCATCTGAATTTTTTTTAATTAAAGTTTTCTTAAACTTTAATGGCGCAGTGGTTAGGGTGCAGTACTGAAGGCCACTACAGCTGACTGCTATTGCTATTGCTATTGCTATTTTTATTTTTAATTTTCAAAACAAACACAATGCATAAAATCTTCCTTTTTTACATACTGTAGAAAGTGTATCAGTTGGTTATAAAAACTTTTGTACATCTCTTCCACAGTCATCAAGCATAATTCATATTAACTCAAGTATTTTAACTCAGATATTTATACATGTTACCGTCATCATACCTCCATTTTCATTTGACTATAGTTGTTTAAATGTCCTTCATCATAAAATATACCAAGGTTTAATACATAACCACATACTGGAATTTCATTTACTATTTCTAAAATCCTCCAATGGCACTGAATCCTTATGTCCTATTCTAGCTAAACATCCATAATATTTAATAACAAAGTTTTCTATCCTTCTTTCCAAATCGCTGTTTGCAATTCACATCTCATTTCCTTAACTACGATGAATCGTTATTAATTTTTGACTGCTTCCTGTTAATGGTTACCAGCATCTATTTATAACTGCATTGATTTTAAGAGTTGCCAGGAAATTCAGTTCATATTCACATTCATCTATTCCTGAAATAGAGTTTTTTCCTTTTAGGTATTTTGCTCTCTTAAAGGTAAAGGTAAAGGTTCCCCTCGCGCATATGTGCTAGTCATTCCTGACTCTAGGGGGCGGTGCTCATCTACGTTTCAAAGCCGGAGAGTCAGCGCTGTCCGAAGACGTCTCCGTGGTCATGTGGCCGGCATGACTAAACACCGAAGGCGCACGGAACGCTGTTCCCTTCCCACCAAAGGGGGTTCCTATTTTTCTACTTGCATTTTAATATGCTTTTGAACTGCTAGGTTGGCAGAAGCTGGGACAAGTCACGGGAGCTCACTCCGTTACACAGCGCTAGGGATTCGAACCGCCGAACTGCCGCCTTTTCTGATTGACAAGATCAGCGTCTTAACCGCCGAGTCTCTGAATTTTACCCTCTTGCGGTGATGTTATATTTGAAACTTCCTTTTCGAACGTAGCTTTGCCTACTGATCGAATTTCTGCAGCAAGGTTTGTGGCCTTTGCAAAAACAATGCAGGC
>NW_028261381.1:172226285-172264551 GCF_051295495.1 Thamnophis sirtalis | reverse complement strand
AAACCTACAACTTCATTTCCCTGGATATATTTAGCAGCTCCGTTTCTAAGGTCAGGCGTCTCGCATCCTTCCCCTTTCTCCTAATTTCACAGGGACAACAATATACCTATTTCTCATCCCCTCCCTCCCCCCTTCCTTCCTTCCTTCCTTCCTTCCTTCCTTCCTTCCTTCCTTCCTTCCTTCCTTCCTTCTTTCCACCCATAACTATCTAAACCTCATCAGTTAATGCTTTTTGGGCATACATCTTAGCTTTTAAAAGAATTCATAATTCAATCCATGCAGATAGTTCTCAATTTATGACCGTAATGGGGAGCGGAGGTTCGATCTCTAAGCAATGCCGTCACTAAGTGAGTTGCCCCTGATTTTACGATCTTTTTTTTTGCAGCGCTCCTTAAGCAAATCCAGTTTTTTCCATTGACTTTGCTTGTCAGAGGCCCCCTGGGAAAGCTTGCAAACGGCCATTGTGGGACCCCGGGATTACTGCAAAAGTCATATATACCTGCCAGTTGCTAAGCACCTGCCTTTCCATCAGGTGACCACCAGGGGGCTGCAACAACAGTCTTAAAGTGGGAAGACACTTAAGGGAAGACCCTGACAACCCAGGTCATTTTTTCCCAACACTATGGTTACTTCCAATGGCTGTTAAATGAACGGCCATAGTCGTAAGCTGAGGACTACCCACAGTTGTATTTCCGTGCAGGTATTCCTCCATTCTACAAGGTCAACCTATTATTTCCTTTGCCTTTTTGTTTCACACCCAACATATCTCATTCTCATTCCTTTTTTTTCTTTCTTTCTTTCTTTCTTTCTTTCTTTCTTTCTTTCTTTCTTTCTTTCTTTCTTTCTTTCTTTTATTCATTCACACCTGTTCTTTACCATTTACTGCTTTTACTCTCAAAGCCACCTGAGAGGGCAACATTGTCTCACGTTCAGAAGCACTTTGTGTATTTGCTCTGCTGGGTTTCATTGGCAGCCTCTCTCTCTCTTCTTTCTTTCTTTCTTTCTTTCTTTCTTTCTTTCTTTCTTTCTTTCTTTCTTTCTTTCTTTCTTTCTTTTGTTCTTTCTTTTTCTCTTTCTTTCTTTCTCTCTTTCTCTCCTACTCTCTTTTTCTTTCTTTCTCTTTCTCTCTCTCTCCCTCCTTCTCTTTCTTTTTCTTTCTCTCTCTTTCCTTCTCTTCTCTTTCTTTCTCTTTCTTTCTTTCTTTCCTTCTTTCTCTCTTACCCTCTCCCTCCCTTCCTTCCTCTCTTTCTCTCTCTCCCTCCCTCCCTCTCACTTTCTTTCTCTTTCTCTCTCTCTCTCTCCCTCCCTTCCTCCTTTTCTCTCTCTCTCTCTTTCTTTCTTTTGTTCTCTGCCTCTCTCTCTATTTCTCTCTCCCTCCCTCTTTTTATTTCTTTCTCTCCCTCTCTCTTTTTCTCTTTCTCCTTCTTTCTCTCTCTCTCTTTCTTTCTGACTCTGTCTCTGTCTCTGTCTCTCTGTCTCTTTCTCTCTCACACACACACACTTCAATGTTAGAAAGGAATTTGGGGTCATTTGGGGAAGAGTCAATTAAGCCATTTGGCTGGACTCTTGTGAGCAGTTTCTTCCTTCCTTTATTAGATTTAGGAGACATCTGACTCCCACAAGACTCCGGCTCCTTATGATACAAGCAATTAAAAAGACACTTCCCTGGAAGAGGCCAACAGCCATACATAGACCCAGAGCCAACAAAATATCAGCCAAGAGTCTGCATCCACCTTACCTCTCTACAGAAACAGAGCATAACAAGGATGGAAATGATCTTGTATGCATTTGGGGCAATATTAAAAGGGGGTGGGATGACATTGCCATAGGTCTATACTACAGGCCACCCAACCAAGCAGAGGAAGTAGATGAACTGTTTGCTAGTCAGCTAACTAAGGTATGTAGGAAGCACACCACAATAGTAGTGGGGGATTTTAACTACCCTGACATCAAACCGGGAGACAAACTCTGCACCAAGTGGAAGATCCAACAGGTTCCTAACAAACCTAGCAGACAACTTTGTTTCCCAAAAAGTAGAGAAGGGAACAAGGGGATCAGCCATATTGGACTTAATTCTCACTAACAGAGAGGAAATGACAGAAGCTACAGGAACTTTGGGGGGTGAGTGATCATGCAATATTGGAATTCAACATTATGCAAGCACAAGCAGTAGAACAAAGTCAAACTAGAGGGTGGAATGGGTGGAAACTAATCAAGGAGAGAAGCAACTTAGAACTAAGGAGAAATTTCCTGACAGGTAGAACAATTAACCAGTGGAACAACTTGCCTCCAGAAGTTGTGAATGCTCCAACACTGGAAGTTTTTAAGAAGATGTTGGCTAACCATTTGTCTGAAGTGGTGTAGGGTTTCCTGTCTAAGTAGAGGGTTGGACTAGAAGACCTCCAAGGTCCCTTCCAACTTTGTTGTTCTATATAATTCGATATAATTCTATATGGGTCAATCCCATCTGCCTCCACCGGGAAAATTTTAAAGGAGATGTCTAGCATCCCATCTCCACTCCCTCACTTCAGTCCATTCCCTCTTTGATGGATAGACCCACTAAAGAAGAAGAAATAGCTTTGAACAGCCAGTTTCATGCAGTGGCGAAAGACATCAGGAGATCCTGAGTTCTAATCCTGCTTTAGGATTACGTTTGTTTGACGAAAAGTAGTTTGTACGGAAGTCCCTTTCTTCCCGCATGCTGGAAATGTGGACAACATGAAGAATTATTTTTTTATCTGGTAGACTTGTAAAATAAGCAGAAGTTCCCGAGTTCAAAATAAATGCAAGGAATTTTAAATAACATTGGTTTGAAACCGGAATAATTCTTGCTGGTGTTGGAAGAAATTGTCCTTCTGAGTTCATTTCCAAGTGGGGAAAAAGACACTGGAAACATGGAGGCTGCTTGGAAAGATGGTTTAATGGTGGACAGGATCACATGGCTTGAACTCCTGAACAGAAAGGGGGGGGGGTGTCAAATGCTTCCAGATGTTGGGTAAAGAAGAAAAGAGAGAAAAGAAGGGGCTTGCTGGGTTCTTTATACCCTGTTCGGCCCCCACCTCTCTGTTTCCTGTTCCTGTGTAAGAAATGTATTCTGATTGGTTGTTAGACTCCCATAGGGCCATGCAAGGGCAGCTCTCTAGCCTGTGTTTTGAGTCCAAGCTTGGTTGAGTTCCCAGATGCCATGTGGTGAGTTTCTGTGGAAGGCTAATTCTACCTTTGTTATGTAAAGTAGACTAGCTCAGGTTTTAATGCCTCATTGACAAAGTTGGGGGTGGGGGGAGTAGGAAGCTGCAGGAGCTACTTTGTCTTTAAAAGCATGTTTCCTCCCTTTTCACATCCAGGGAAATATAATATTCCTGCCTTCTTAATATTTCCCAGGACATTTCCGTTTTCTAGCAGAGGGGTGGGTTTTAACTTACTACATTGGGATTAATGGAAAGCCAATTAGGAAAGAGTCACAGTGTCAGGCCTGGCATTAGGCCTTCTGGCCTGCCACATTCAATGCTGTGGGGAAATGGGAGGGGGGATTGCATGGAGCAGTGACCTGCGGTGAATTTTATGGCTGGTGAGGTAGCAATTTTTTTAGACTTGTGGACTTCAACTCCCAGAATTCCACAGCCAGGCATGCTCAGTTCCGATTTAAAGCGACAGCGTTTGTTTTTCTCCTTTGCTAAATAAGTTTCCTTCTTTCTTTTTCTTTTTCTTCTCCCTTCCCCTCCTTCCTCCCTCTCTCCCTCCTTCCCCCCTCTCTCAAACACACACACACACACACACACACACACACACACACACACACACTTGCACCAGGATTCAGAAAATTTAGATTTTCCTCCTCCGCCCATGTTAGCAATACCACTAGCAGCATTTTGGCTGGCAACTGTAAGTAGAAGTGGAAATTCATTCTACTGAAAACATTGTTTTTGCTTATGATTGGATAATTAGAATTTCAGAAGACCCAAAGGCATAGTATTAGAGTGTTACCTAGTGCATAAACTAAAGAACTGTCTCAATATGCTCCCTCCCCCCTCTCTCAAACACACAGACACACACACACACAGACACACACACACAGACACACACACACAAAGTTGCACCAGGAGGATGAAGTTTGAATTCCTCCCCCTCCCTCCGACCCACCCGTACCTTTTCCAGCTGTTTCAGAGAGGATTTCAACTCTGCTCTTGCCTGCCATCATGAAAAGAAAAAAAATGTAAAGGGGAAAAGGCAAGAACTGAGGTCAGGCTGAGCTAGTTGCTGCCAGAGTCACCGTGTGGATGACTCTACTTAACTGTTTAAAAAAGCCTCTTTAAAAAAACGCCCTCTATAGGAGGCAGGAGAACGACGTGCCTCATCTATGTCAGGAATTTTTCGGCTTTTAGCCCTTGCTTAGCTCTGCTCGAGTGATCATAAAGTCAGACTAGATGAGGCACGTCGTTCTCCTGCCTCCTCCTGTAGAGGGCGCTTTTTTAGAGGCTTTTTTAAACAGTTAAGCACTAAGCAGAGTCATCCACTCTGACTCTGGCAGCAACTAGCTCAGCCTGACCTCAGCTCTTGCCTTTTTCCTTTTACATTTTTTTTCTCTTTCCATGATGACAGTGGTGAGGCTCTGCCTCCCTCCCTCCCCTGACTGCATATCAATGGTCTAAATAACTTCCTTTCTCAGAGACTGAAGGACATCCTGCCCTGCACCTGGAGTGGTGTGACTGGGAGGCATCTCCAGTTTTATGAGCCGAGGTGGCGCAGTGGTGAGAGTGCTGTACTGCAGCCCACTTCAGCTGACTGTTATCTGCAGTTCGGCGGTTCAAATCTCACCGGCTCAAGGTTGACTCAGCCTTCCATCCTTCCGAGGTGGGTGAAATGAGGACCCAGACTGTGGGGGCGATATGCTGACTTTGTAAAACCGCTTAGAGAGGGCTGAAAGCCTTATGAAGCGGTATATAAGTCTAACTGCGATTGCTATTGCTATTACAGGACCAGATTGGGCCACGTGACGGACATGTGGGTGCTGGGCAGAGGCTTGGGCTTTCACTTGGGTGGGCAAAACCTGGAAGCTTTCAGATTTGGATTTTCCCAGATGTGCCAATATGACATCTCTAATAAAATGGAACTTTGAGGAAACTCAAAGCCTCGGAGTCTTCTTTCGTTAGGGGTGTTAACTTGGAACCCTGTCAAATAAAAGATTATTTTTATAGAGGTTCACTGCTGCGAGGCTATTCAGATGTGCAAAATGCCACCACAGGGGGAAAGGATGGTGAAGACGACAGAACTAGCAGGGATGGCAAAATTAACTTCTTTGATTACAGAAAGATAAAAACTACATTAGTCAATGACTAGGAACCCCTTATGACATTTTGCTGGAAAAAAAGAAAGAAATGTGATTTATGGCTTTGAAGATTGGGCAGGGTAGATTATAAAAGGAAGGAAATTATGGTATAACTTTAGAGAGAGAGAAGGCAAAATATAAATGTGTTTATAACTGCTGTCAAGAAGATTGGAAGACACTACCTCATAATCTTAGTTAGGGTGCAGCAGCTGCCAAAAAAGCCAACACAGTTCTAGGCTGCATAAACAGAGGGAGAGAATCAAGATCACGTGAAGGGTTAATACCACTTTATAAGGCCTTGGTAAGGCCACACTTGGAATAGGGCATTCAGTTTTGGTCGCCACGATGTAGAAAAGATGTGGAGACTCCAGAAAGAGTGCAGAGAAGAGCAACAAAGAGGATTAGGGGACTGGAGGCTAAAACATACACTATATTGCCAAAAGTATTCGCTCACCCATAAACATAATCAGAATCAGTTGTGCGCGAATACTTTTGGCAATATAGTGTATGAAGAACGATTACAGGAACTGGGCACGTCTAGTTTAATAGAAAGAAGGACTAGGGGAGACATGATAGCAGTTTTCCAATATCTCAGTGCCACAAAGAAAAGGGAGTCAAGCTATTCTCCAAAGTACCTCAGGTTAGAACAAGAAGCAATGGATGAAAACTAATCAAGGAGAGAAGCAATGTGGAATTAAGGAGAAATTTCCTAAAAGTGAGAACAATTAACCAGTGGAACAGCTTGCCTCCAGAAGTTGAGTGATTCACCATTGGAGGTTTTTAAGAAGATGTTGGATGTCTGAAGTGGTGTAGGGTTTCCTGCCTGAGCAGGGGGTTGGACTAGAAGACCTCCAAGGTTCCTTCCTGTTAGGTAAGCTGTTGGACTAGAAGACCTCCAAGGTTCCTTCCTGTTAGGTAAGCTCCCCGTTGGGAGAGTGAGTATGTTCAGAGAAGCGTTGTGAGAGTTGTGTTGGAGAACACACAAACCAGCATACAGAGACACTGCAGTTTAAATAGGCTTTCACTTTTGTGGAAAAAGAGGTATCAGAGTCCATCAAACAGTCCAAGTCATACACGGATAAGGCAGTCAGTCATCAACGTCTTTCAGTTAAGGGATAATCCAAATAAAATAGCCCAGTATCATATAATCAGTTCGGCATTCAAAGTTTGCTAGCAGTTGCAAAACTTACAATAGCTCACAGCACTTTCTAACAGCCAGCTTCCAAAACACTCCGATCAGATCAGCCCAGCATCTAACGAACAGAGAGAGAACTAACAGTCGTTCTGGCTCCCTCTTACGGCCGATTGAGGAAAACAGCAACCAATCACATTTTACAGTATGATTTAAAGAAACAGGTACAGCATTGCTATATGATTTATATATTGCCAACCCAACCGTTAGATTATATTCCTAACACTTCCAACTCTCCTGTTCTATTCTATTCTGTTCTGTATTCCATTTATCTATTCTATTCTGGTTGGGACTGGGGAGGATGGAAAGATTGTATTTCTTTGCAGTTACGATGAAGCTCCTGGGATGAAACAAAGACCAGTTGCCTCTTGAAAAAAGCACCTTTGGGACAACCCTGGATGAGTGAGAAATCTCCACCGTTCAAAAGAGATATTGCACCAGCCATGATTGTAGGCATCAGGACTGTCCCTTCTGCCTTGTGGTTCCGTTCTCTGGAGCCTTGGTGGCCCTGGATTTCTGCTCCTAAATAAACCCCAAGGTAAAAATCCCAATGGTGCTTTTTTTCAAGAGGCAACTGGACTTTTTGTCGTTTTTCTTTGAAGACGTTTCGCTTCTCATCCAAGAAGCTTCTTCAGATCTGACCGGTTGGCGGTGGGAACAGAAGGATTTATACTCCTTGCAGACAGCTGGTCCTTTGCTTCCTTTTAGTGGGCTGTTAAGGTCACCTGGAGGTTTGCCTGTGTCTTTAGGGTCAAATGGGTGTGGCGCCTTCTTGGAACTGTTGAAAGGACGGTGTCGCAGACAGGCAGAAAGCTTCATGCTCCTAGACCTCATTTTGCATCCTCGGAGGATTGTATCAATGTGGAAAATGGGATGATTCATCAAGATGTGTAGACATTTGGTGAACATGCAATCAAGTGGTAGGCTCTAAGAAGTACTCCAGAGGGGGCCGTTATTCTCAAGATGCCTCTTTGGAGTTGAACTCATGACCCTCCATGGGGCTGTTCTGGCATCAATGCAGACTAGAGTTTGCCCTTGTATCTTTTCCTGCATATTTTGTAGTAGCCTCCTATCCAATTAGTTGTCTTCTTCTTCTTCTCCTTCTCCTTCTCCTTCTCTTCCTCCTCCTCCTCCTCCTCCTCCTCCTCCTCCTCCTCCTCCTCCTCCTCCTCCTCCTCCTCCTCCCCCCTCCTCCTCCTCCTAATTCTAATTCTTCTTCCTTTTCTTTTTCTTCTTCTTTTTTCTCCTCCTCTTTCTTCTTCTTCTTCTTCTCTTCTTCTTCTTCTTCTTCCTCCTCCTCCTCCTCCTCTTCTCCTTCTCCTTCTTTTTTCTTTTTCTTCTTCTTCTTCCTCCTCCTCCACCACCACCTCCTCCTCCTTCTAATTCTAATTCCTTCCTTTTCTTTTTCTTTTTTTTCTTCTTCTTTCTCCTCCTCTTTCTTCTTCTTCTTCTTTTTCCTCTTCTTCTTCTTCTTCTTCCTCCTCCTCCTCCTCCTCTTCTCCTTCTTCTTCTTTTTTCTTCTTCTTCTTCTTCTTCCTCCTCTTCTCCTTCTTCTTCTTTTTTCTTTTTCTTTTTCTTCTTCTTCCTCCTCCTCCACCACCACCTCCTCCTCCTTCTAATTCTAATTCTAATTCTTCTTCTTCCTTTCCTTTTCCTTTTTCTTCTTTTTTCTCCTCCTCTTTCTTCTTCTTCTTCTTCCCCCTCCTCCACCACCTCCTCCTCCTCCTTCTAATTCTAATTCTTCTTCTTCTTCCTTTTCTTTTTCTTTTTTTTCTTCTTTTTTCTCCTCCTTTTTCTTCTTCTTCTTCTTCTTCTTCCTCTTCTTCTTCTTCTTCTTCTTCTTCCTCCTCTTCTTCTTTTTCTTTCTCCTCCTCCTCTTTTTCTTCTTCTCCTCTTCCTCCTCCATCATCTAATTCTCCCCCTCTTTTTCTTCTCCTCCCCCTCCTCCCTCTTCTTCTTTTTTTCTTCTTCTCTACCTCCTCCTCCCCTTCTCCTTCTCCTCCCCTCCTCCTCTTCTTCTTCTCCCCTCCCTCCTCCTCTTCTTCTTTCTCCTCCTCCTCCTCCTCTTCCTTCTCCTTCCACCTCCTCCTCTCTCTTCTTCTCCTTTTTCTTCTCTCTCTCCTCCCTCTTCCTCCCCCTCCTCTTCCTCCCCCTCTGAGATAAGGTCATTCTCCACTCTATCAAACTAAACTCTAAAGTGTCCATCAGTTAGAGGCCTCCATTGAGGGCCAGCCTGTATTGATGGGGGCACAATCCAAGGATGCCTGGCCGGCTGCATGGACCTTAAGCTTCTTAGTGGATTCAGTTCACTAGGAATTCTGGAGCTGAGGTTCAGCCACATCTAGCAGGCATCCAATTGAGAGGGGAAAACCCCCTCCCCATTTTGTTCCTGTTCTTTTATCTCTCCCCTCCCCCATACTAGTGCTGGCCAAACCCTGTCCCTGGCATTGGACAGGTCATTTTCTCCTTGGCAAAGAGGGCAGAGCTTTCAGTTGCAGGGGTGGAGGAGGAGGAGAGGAGGAGGGGGGAGAAGAAAGAGAAGAAGAAGAGGGGGAGGAGGAGAGAAGGAGGAAGAGAAGAAGAGGGGGAGGAAAAGGGGGAAGAGGAGGAGGAAGAGAAGAAGAAGAAGAAGAAGAAGAAGAAGAAGGGAAGGAGGAGGAGAAGAGGGGGAGGAGGAGGGGGAGGAAGAGAAGAAGAAGAGAAGGAGGAGGAGAAGAGGGCGAGGAGGAGGGGGAGGAAGAGAAGAAGAAGACGAAGAAGAAGAGGAGGAGGAGAGGGAGGAGGAGGAGGAGGAGAAGAAGAGGAGGAGGAAAAGGGGGAGGAGGAGAAAAGAAGAAGAAGAAGAAGAAGAAAAAGAAGAAGAAGAAGAAGAAGAAGGGAAGGAGGAGGAGAAGAGGGGGGAGGAGGAGGGGGAGGAAGAGAAGAAGAAGAAGAAGAGAAGGAGGAGGAGAAGAGGGCGAGGAGGAGGGGGAGGAAGACAAGAAGAAGACGAAGAAGAAGAGGAGGGGGAGGAGGAGGAGAAGAAGAGGAGGAGGAAAAGGGGGAGGAGGAGGAGAAAAGAAGAAGAAGAAGAAGAAAAAAGAAGAAAAAGAAGAAGAAGAAGAGGAAGAGGGAGGAGGGGAAGGAAGGAGAGAAGACGAGGAGGAGGAGAAGAGGAGGAAGGGGGAGAAGGAGGAAGAGAAGAAGAAGAGGAGGAGAAGAGGAGGAGGAGGAGAAGAGGAGAGGAGGAGGGTGGGGGAGGGCTAGAAGAAGATGAGGAGGAGGAGGAAGAGAAGAAGAAGAGGAGGAGGTTTGAGGAGGAGGAGGAGGAGGAGGAGGAGGAGGAATGGGGGGGGGGATGTAGGGAAGGAAGAGCCCATTGCTCTTGGGTGAAGGAAGATTGCCACCTCTTCAAGAACAAACTCAGAGATGCATATCAAACAGCCGCCGGCTGGGAGAGAGAGAGAGCTGCCTGCAGCTGCTTCCCCCAGGGGGGAAGCCCGTCTTCACATTATGTCAGGAGGAGGCACGATGGCAGAGAGATAAAAGACATTTTTCTCTCCCCGGTGGCTGCTAAAGGACGGTTTCCCGGGGCGTCGTGTGCATGCATGCAAGCGATGTGCAGGGCGGGAGGCAGTTATCACCTGCTTGCTAAAAGCTTTGACCGAGGTTGTTGCTTTGTTTGTTGTTCTGTTGTTGAGGTTATTTTGCTTTGAACATGAGTGCCTTTTAGCCACTGTGTGTTTCCCAACTGAACAGGGTGTGAAATCAGCCTAGAAATGACTGAGTTTTAGTGTTCTGATATATAGTTTTATTAGTTTTGTGGGAAGAAATGTGTCAGGTTCCAAATAGCATCTAAAAGTAAATCAGAGTCGGAGGCAAAGGATTCCTCAAAGTACCAATTTATGAAGAGAGCCATGTTGGCACATCTGGGAAAACCCGAATCTGAAAGCTTCCCGGTTTTCCCCACCCAGATGAAAGTTCAAGATCTTGCCCTCCACACCCACAAGCCCATCACACGGTCCAATCTTCCACTACCATGCTGGCAGCTTCCCCCCATCCAGTTCCGGTCAGGTGCAGAGGTGCAGAGACAAAGGATGACCTTGGTTTTCTAGAAAGAATTTTGTTATGGCTTCATAGCATCTAACTCTGTCCAATCCCCCCTCCCATTTTCCCACAATAGAAAATGCATAGTAGTGTGGGAAGTTATCATCCAGCCCTCTCCCAGAAAAATGAAATATCCTAGGAAATATTGAAAAGGCAGAATGTTTCTCTGGATGTGAAAAGAAGCATGTTTTAAAAGACAGAATAGTTGCCTGTAGTTCCTGCCCACCCCACTTTGTCAATAGGCCCATTAAGACTAGCCAGGCTAGCCCACTTTACATAATAAAGACTTCAGCAGCAGCTACATTAAGGCATGATAATATTGGCCTTTTACTCAACTTTCCACATGGCATCTGAGAACTCATACATGGATTCAAAACAGCCTAGAGAGTAGCCCCCTGCATAGCCCCATGGGAGTCTGACAACCAATCAGAATACATTTCTTACACAGGAACAGGAAACAGAGAGGCGGGACTAAACAGGGTATAAAAAGCCTAGCAAGCCCCCCCCTTCAGCCCTTCTCTTCTTCTCCACCAACATTGAAGCATGTGATCCCCTTTTCTGTTCAGGGCTCAAGCCATGTGGCCTGTCCACCATTAAAACCATCTTTCCAAGCAGCCTCCATGTCTCCAGTGTCTTTTTCCCCACTTGGAGCTGAACCCAGAAGGACATTTCTTTCACAGTAGAATAATAGAAAGTGTAGCAGGCCAAAGATCCGAAAGAAAAGGTGGCTGCAGGCCTGACAAAATGTGCTCCTGGGTTTGGTTCCAAGTGGGAAGGAAGAGACTAGAAACGTGGAGGCAGCTTGGAAAATTTTAATGGTGGGTAGGACCACGTGGTTTGAGATCCTGGGCAAAAGAAAAAAAAAAGGGAAGAGATGCTGAGAGTCCCTGGGTTTTATGCCCTCTCTGGGCTTTTGAATTTGAGGTTGCATTCTGATTGGTTGTCAGACTCCCACGGGGCCATGCTGGGGTAACTTTTGAGTCCCAAGCTTGGTTGACTCTCACTGGGTGATGATGCAATGAAGGAGCTTTGGGCAATTCCTATTATGACTGTGCCTGAAGGAGATAGATCTTTGTTATGTAGAATAGACTGGCTCAGGCCTTAATGGCCCATTGACAAAGTGGGGGCGGGACGGGCGGGCAGCGAGTCTCTGTCTCCGTTTTAGGGGGAAATATTCTGCCCTTTTAATACTTCCTCAAATATCTCATTTTCCTAGGAGAGGGGTGGCATCCTATAGTTTATAACAGGGGTGGGTTCCTGCCAGTTCTAGCCTCTTCTATAGAAGAGGTTCCACAAATCTACAGTGTCGTTTAGAACCGGTTCCAGCTCCCTCCCCCGGCCCGTCTGCACATCATCAAGACGAAGAGCGAGAGGAGGAATTCTGGGAGTTGAAGTCCACAAGTCTTAAAGCTGTCAAGTTTGAACACCCCTGTGGTTTTTTTTCTAAAGGGTTAGGGGTGTGAAGGTCTTGTAACTTGACAGCTTTAAGACTTGCACACTTCAATTCCTGAGCCAACATTTTGGTTGCTAAGCAAGAGCGTTGTTAAGTGAGTTTCACCATATGTTACAAGCTGGCCACGTCCACCCAGTCACATGGCCGGCAAGCCACTCCCACCCAGTCACATGGCTGGCAAGCCACTCCCACCCAGTCGTATGGCCGGCAAGCCACTCCCACCCAGTCACATGGCCGGCAAGCCACTCCCACCCAGTCACATGGCCAGCAAGCCACTCCCACCCAGTCACATGGCCGGCAAGCCACTCCCACCCAGTCAGATGGGTGGCAAGCCACGCCCACCCAGTCACATGGCCGGCAAGCCACTCCCACCCAGTCACATGGCCGGCAAGCCACTCCCAAAAAGCAGGCCACACCTACAGAAGAGGTTCTAAAAAATTTTGAAACCCACCACTGGTTTTTAATATAACATACAAGAGAATACAAAAGAAAATATTAGGGAAATTAGGGAAGGAAAAGGGGGAGTGAATAGTGGGGGAAAGAAAGGGACCAGGGTTTATTTGGTACCCCAGATTGGTTTGTTTACCTTAAAACCAATCCAAAATTGGTTTGGACTCAAACTTTCCTCATCAGGGTTTAGATCTTCCTATTTTTATTTTATTTCTTTATTTGATTTTTATCCTGCCTCTTTTAGAAATAACTCAAGGTACTGAACATACTGAGCTCCTATTTTCCCCACAACAACAACAACAACCCTGTAAGGTGGGTTGTGTTGAAAGACAGGGATTGGTCCAAAGTCACCCAGCCAGATTTCATATCTAAGGCAGGACTAGAACTCCCAGTCTCCTGGTGATGGACCCAAAATCACCCAGCTGGCTTTCATGCTTAAGGAGGGACTAGAACTCCCAGTCTCCTGGTGATTGGCCTGAAGTCACCCAGCTGGCTTTTTCATCCTTAAAGTGAGACTAGAACTCCCAGTCTCCTGGTGATTGGCCCAAAATCACCCAGCCAGCTTTCATGCTTAAGGCGGGACTAGAATTCACATCTGCTATTCACCACTTATTTCAGTGTTTCTCAGTCTTTAAGATACATGGATTTCTGGCTGGGGAATTGTGGGAGTTGAAGTCCACACCTCTTAAATGTTCTGAGATTGAGAAACATTGACCTAAATCAGTGATGGTAAACCTTTTTTGGCTGCCGTGCCAAAAGCGGGGGGAACACAGGGGGGGATCATGTGCTGGCTTCCCTGAAGGCTCCGGAGGGCAAAAAATGGTCCTACGAGCAAACCAGAAGTCTGTTCTCGAAATTCTGGTTTGCCCATAGGGCCAGTTTTTCGCACTTGGGTGTGGAGGGAATGGAGATTTTGTAGTATCCTTCTTCTGGAGTGGGGAGAGAATGGAGATTTTGCAGCATCCTTTCCCTGGAGTGGAGAGGGAATGGAGATTTTACAGTATCCTTCCCCTGGAGTGGGGTGGGAATGGAGATTTTGCAGCATCCTTCTGGAGTGGGGAGGGAATGGGAATTTTGCAGTATCCTTCCCCTGGAGTGGGGAGAGAATGGAGATTTTGCAGTATCCTTCCCCTGGAGTGGGGAGGGAATGGAGATTTTGCAGCATCCTTCCCCTGGAGTCGGGAGGGAATGTGGATTTTGCAGTATCCTTCACCTGGAGTGGGGTGGGAATGGAGATTTTGCAGCATCCTTCTGGAGTGGGGAGGGAATGGGAATTTTGCAGTATCCTTCCCCTGGAGTGGGGAGAGAATGGAGATTTTGCAGTATCCTTCCCTTGGAGTGGGGAGGGAATAGGGATTTTGCAGTATCCTTCCCCTTGAGTGGGTAGGGAATGGAGATTTTGCAGCATCCTTCCCCTGGAGTGGGGAGGGAATGGAGATTTTGCAGCATCCTTCCCCTGGAGTCGGGAGGGAATGTGGATTTTGCAGTATCCTTCACCTGGAGTGGGGAGGGAATGTGGATTTTACAGTATCCTTCTCCTGGAGTGGGGAGGGAATGGGGATTTTGTAGTATCCTTCCCCTGGAGTGGGGAGAGAATGGAGATTTTGCAGTATCCTTCCCTTGGAGTGGGGAGGGAATAGGGATTTTGCAGTATCCTTCCCCTTGAGTGGGTAGGGAATGGAGATTTTGCAGCATCCTTCCCCTGGAGTGGGGAGGGAATGGGGATTTTACAGTATCCTTCCCCTGGAGTGGGGAGAGAATGGAGATTTTGCAGTATCCTTCCCTTGGAGTGGGGAGGGAATAGGGATTTTGCAGTATCCTTCCCCTTGAGTGGGTAGGGAATGGAGATTTTGCAGCATCCTTCCCCTGGAGTGGGGAGGGAATGTGGATTTTGCAGTATCCTTCCCCTGGAGACGGGAGGGAATGTGGATTTTGCAGTATCCTTCCCCTGGAGTGGGGAGGAAATGGGGATTTTGCAGCATCCTTCCCCTGGAGTGGGGAGGGAATGTGGATTTTGCAGTATCCTTCCCCTGGAGTCGGGAGGGAATGTGGATTTTGCAGTATCCTTCCCCTGGAGTGGGGAGGAAATGGGGATTTTGCAGCATCCTTCCCCTGGAGTCGGGAGGGAATGTGGATTTTGCAGTATCCTTCCCCTGGAGTCAGGAGGGAATGTGGATTTTGTAGTATCCTTCCCCTGGAGTCGGGAGGGAATGTGGAGTTTGCAGTATCCTTCCCCTGGAGTGGGGAGGAAATGGGGATTTTGCAGTATCCTTCCCCTGGAGTGGGGAGGGAATGTGGATTTTACAGTATCCTTCTCCTGGAGTCAGGAGGGAATGGGGATTTTGCAGTATCCTTCCCCTGGAGTCGGGAGGGAATGGAGATTTTGCAGCATCCTTCCCCTGGAGTCGGGAGGGAATGTGGATTTTGCAGTATCCTTCCCCTGGAGTGGGGAGGAAATGGGGATTTTGCAGTATCCTTCCCCTGGAGTGGGGAGGGAATGTGGATTTTACAGTATCCTTCTCCTGGAGTGGGGAGGGAATGGGGATTTTGCAGTATCCTTCCCCTGGAGTGGGGAGGGAATGGGGATTTTGCAGTATCCTTCCCCTGGAGTGGGGAGGGAATGGGGATTTTGCAATATCCTTCCCCTGGAGTGGGGAGAGAATGGAGATTTTGCAGCATCCTTCTCCTGGGGTGGGGAGGGAATGGAGATTTTGCAGTATCCTTCCCCTGGAGTGGGGAGGGAATGTGGATTTTACAGTATCCTTCTCCTGGAGTGGGGAGGGAATGGGGATTTTGCAGTATCCTTCCCCTGGAGTGGGGAGGGAATGTGGATTTTACAGTATCCTTCTCCTGGAGTGGGGAGGGAATGGGGATTTTGTAGTATCCTTCCCCTGGAGTCAGGAGGGAATGGGGATTTTGCAGTATCCTTCCCCTGGAGTTGGGAGGGAATGTGGATTTTGCAGTATCCTTCCCCTGGAGTGGGGAGGAAATGGGGATTTTGCAGTATCCTTCCCCTGGAGTGGGGAGGGAATGTGGATTTTACAGTATCCTTCTCCTGGAGTCGGGAGGGAATGTGGATTTTGCAGTATCCTTCCCCTGGAGTCGGGAGGGAATGGAGATTTTGCAGCATCCTTCCCCTGGAGTCGGGAGGGAATGTGGATTTTGCAGTATCCTTCCCCTGGAGTGGGGAGGAAATGGGGATTTTGCAGTATCCTTCCCCTGGAGTGGGGAGGGAATGTGGATTTTACAGTATCCTTCTCCTGGAGTGGGGAGGGAATGGGGATTTTGCAGTATCCTTCCCCTGGAGTGGGGAGGGAATGGGGATTTTGCAGTATCCTTCCCCTGGAGTGGGGAGGGAATGGGGATTTTGCAATATCCTTCCCCTGGAGTGGGGAGGGAATGGAGATTTTGCAGCATCCTTCTCCTGGAGTGGGGAGGGAATGGAGATTTTGCAGTATCCTTCCCCTGGAGTGGGGAGGGAATGTGGATTTTACAGTATCCTTCTCCTGGAGTGGGGAGGGAATGGGGATTTTGCAGTATCCTTCCCCTGGAGTGGGGAGGGAATGTGGATTTTACAGTATCCTTCCCCTGGAGTGGGGAGGGAATGGGGATTTTGCAGTATCCTTCCCCTGGAGTGGGGAGGGAATGGGGATTTTGCAGTATCCTTCCCCTGGAGTGGGGAGGGAATGGGGATTTTGCAGTACCCATCCGCTGCCACGTCCACCAAGCCACACCCACAGAACCGGTAGTAAAAAAAAAAAGAATTTCACCACTGATCTAAAGTGCTGTCTTTCTTTCACCTAACGGAAGGACCCTAAGGCAGGACATAAAGCGAGATTTGGACATAACATGAAATGGGGTCAGACTAGAGAATCTCCGCCCCCCCATCTATCCCTTTTATCTCGTTATACATTACTGAGTCTTGAAGTAAAACCGGAAACTTGAACTTGGGAAATGTAAATATCAAACCGCAACATCTGCTGTTGTATGTAGGCCAGGTTAGTTAGAGGTCTCGTTTGCGAGTCAGGCAGGTACCTTAACCACGAAAGCCATTATGTCTCTATCCCTTCCCGAATGCAAACTGCAGCCTAGACATAAAAGGGAAAAATGGTACAATCTGCTTAGAAATAAGTAATTTAACCAATAGAAATGTTTTAAAATATTTCCGTGTTCTTAATGCTTTGAATACACTATAAAAATGTGTGCTTGGCGGAACATATTACCATTTATGGTGGACCTGTGAGGAGGCTAATTTTTTTTGGAAAAGGATCAAAAATTGGCTGGAGGTAATAACAGGGGTTAAAATAGAATGGAAACCTGAAGTTTTTTTATTAGGAATAATGTCTGCGAAATACAAAAAAGAAACCCAGTATTTAATACTACATATAATTACAACGGCAAGGATTGCCTTTGCCCAGAAATGGAAAAACAAATTAACTCCAAGCGAAGATGAAATAATAAGAAAGGTTATGGATTGTGCGGAAATGGAGAAACTAACTAAAGAAATCCAGGGGAAAGAAGAATCAGAATTCTACCAGATATGGGATAAATGGTATAGGTGGATGGAGGAAAGAGACAAGACTCAATGAAGGAATATAACAAAACTCAAAAAATAATAGTTATGAGTAAAATAAGAGGGTTAAGAATGGTGAAATCCAAATGGAATACAATAGAAAGGGAAATAATATAAGGTGAGTGGTATCGATTGATAATTGCTATTAGAAAGAACAGGAAGCTCCTATTCGTATTGTATTGTGTAAATGTGGTGTATGTTTAAGTTTTGTGTGTTTGTATTTTACATGTTTGTTAATATTTTTTTTTTAAAAAAGTGTGTTTGGATTAGAACGCTGTTCAGATGTTAGAAATTATTATTTCTATCTGAACCATTTGGCCAAATAAAGCTTTTTCTTGATCTCGCAGTCCAAATCTCCTGATTTTCTGCAACAACCCGATCGGCTTGTGTTTCCTGTCTTAGCACTCACAACTTTGTGTGACGCATAAAAGAATATCTACCTTAACCTACATCTGAGATGGGGGAAAAGGAGCATTTTTAAAAACCATTTCCCTGAAGTTGCTATCCAGGTTGCTGGGCTAGCAAAATACTGGGGTTTGGTAAGGTCGAGGATATATACCATATTGCCAAAAGTATTCGCTCACCTGCCTTTACTCGCATATGAACTTACTGTAAGCGACCTCCCATTCCTAATCCATAGGGTTCAATATGACGTCGGTCCACCCTTTGCACCTATAAGAGCTTCAACTCTTCTGGGAAGGCTGTCCTCAAGATTCAGGAGTGTGTTTATGGGGATTTTTGACCATTCTTCCAGAAGCGCACTTGTGAGGTCACACACTGATGTTGAACGAGTTTACGTGGGCTACCACTTCGTGGCTGAGTTGCTGTCGTTCCCAAACACTTCCACGTTCTTATAATACAGCTGACAGTTGACTGTGGAATATTTAGGAGCGAGGAAATCTCAAGACTGGATTTGTTGCACAGGTGGCATCCTTTCACAGTTCCACGCTGGAATTCACTGAGCTCCTGAGAGCCACCCATTCTTTCACCAAAGTTTGTAAAAACAGTCTGCATGCCTAGATACTTGATTTTATACCCCTGTGGCCATGGAAGGGACTGGAACACCTGATTCTGATTATTTGGATGGGTGAGCAAATACTTTTGGCAATATAGTGTAGAAGGAAATATTATGGTTAATTAATTGATTGATTGATTAATTTAAATTGTCTTCGGCGGACTCTGGGCTGTGTAGAAAACTAGAAAAAAAACACCATAAAAAGCTGTAACATTAAATCATTTAATTTAAACCGACCCCAGTGAAAGCATACCAAACTAGAAAAACCATAAAAAGAGCTAAAAACATTAAATCAGTCCCCTCCATTGAGAGGGGACTGTGCTATTTTGACATAGATGGCCCCTTTGACCCCTCTTTCAAACCAGAAGTCCTCGCTGTCCAAAATATGGACTTTGTATTTGCAAAAAACTGGAAAAATGAAACAATACCAAAACAGGAAGAAGTTATTCGAAAAATAATGGACTGTGCTGAAATGAGTAAATTGACACTTGAAATTAGAGAACAAGAAGACGAGCAATTTTATAAGCTATGGGACCTGTTTTATCAGTGGCTGGGGGAAAAAAACTTGGAAATGAAAAATGTTTTACTCATGTTTTAACTGAAGGAGTTAAATGATAACACAATTATGCTGTGAAATAGATTAACAACGATACAATGAAAAACTGGTACATCTATGAATTGAATACTTTAGAATTTTTTGTTTTAAAAAGGATAAGGATAACAACGATTTTATGTATACTTGATAGAGGATTGGTGATATAATGTATAACCCTAAGAACATATTACAATGATATCTTGTTGATAAATAATTTTAATAAGGGAATAATTAAAAATTGGTATATATATATGTAGCGACTAATTAGAATATTTTGTTGAAAAATGAAGGAATAAGATTTCTGTTTAAATGTATGATGTACAAGGATAATAATGAACATAAGCATCCCTGATAGTTGATTGGTGGAATTATGCATAATTGACAATAGTGATATACAAATATAAATGGTTGGTAATTTTTTTTTCTTTCACATTGGGATTATATAAAGATATACTGTTATCAAATAGACAATCAAGAATGTAAGGGAATTATGATTTATTGGGGGAAAAATAATACTAATCGTAATTGAACATATACTGTACAATGAAAGTGAGGTATTTAGTTATACTAGATGAAAAATCTGTGATGGTAAATGTTATTCGAGAATATGGATGTAAAAACACTTGTAACCAAACGACATGCTGTATGTGATGATGCTTTTTTTGTCTTTTTGTTCGTTTGTTTTTATTGTTGCGTGTGTGTGTGTGTTGTCTGTTTAATAAAAATAAAAATTTATATTAAAAAACAACAACAAAATATAGAATAGAAGAATAGAATTTTATTATTTGTATGCCGCCCTTCTCCGGGAGGACTCAGGGCGGCGAACAATTCAAGGGGGGAAAAAGGGGAACATAAAAAACAAAATACAAATAATAAAAGTAAACAACAGTCGCACAACCATACATGTCAAGAGGGGAGGGAACTCATCACCCCCAGACCTGCCGGCAAAGCCAGGTTTTTGACGGCTTTTCGGAAGGCCTGGAGAGAGGTGAGGGTCCGAATCCCTGCGGGGAGTTCATTCCAGAGGGCCGGAGCTGCCACAGAGAAGGCCCTCCCCCGGGTAGTAGCCAGGTGGCATTGGCTGGTAGATGGCACCCGGAGGAGGCCAACCCTGTGAGATCTAATGGGTCTGTGGGAGGTAATTGGACTTTGTTGTCTTCAAAAGCGGAGCCTTTGTCTTTTAAATGTAGGTGGACTGCTGAATCTTGTCCGGATGCTTTTGTTCTCCTGTATTAACTCTGCCATTGTTAACTCCTGCTGTTCCTGTTGGACTGCGAGTTCCCTTTGCAATGCAAGTCCTTGGGGGATCAAACCTGCTGCATTTTCTGCAGAATTCCGCATCAGGATCAAGGGTGCATCTGCAAGGATTGTAAATGGGAGTGTGGGTGCTGGGCAGGGACGTGAACTTTGACTTGGGTGGAGAAAACCTGGAAACTTTCAGGTTCGGGATAATGTCAGGGATCCAAGTAACACCCCTCAACGAAAGAAGATTCGGAGGCTTTGAGTTTCCTCAAAGTTCCATTTTATTAGAGAGAGAGAGAGAGAGAGAGAGAGAGAGGGGGGGAGGGGGAGGGGGAGGGGGAGGGGGAGGGGGAGGGGGAGGGGGAGGGGGAGAGGGAGAGGGAGAGGGAGAGAGAGAGAGAGAGAGAGAGAGAGAGAGAGAGAGAGAGAGAGAGAGATCCTCTATAAGTTCAAGTCCCTGCCCAGCACCCACTTGTCCGTCACGTGGTGCAATCAGGCACCGTCCAAAACTGGAGATGCCGCCCAGGATCGCAGCTGCAGGGCAAGATGTCCTTGACTCTCTGAGAAAGGAAGGTTATTTTGACTATATATCTCCCATACTCCATATAATCCCTCCTCTCAGTTTCCCCGCAGTAGAAATTGTGGCAGGCCTGAAGGCCCAAATTAAAAGGTGGCTTCCAGGTCTGGCAGGATCTCCCATTTAATGCAGTGTTTCTCAACCTAGGCCCCGCTTGAAGGTGTGCGGACTTCAATGCCCAGAATTCCCCAGGCAGCACAGCTGTGCTGCCTGGGGAATTCTGGGAGTTGAAGTCCGCACACCTTCAAGCGTCCCAGGTTGAGAAACACCTATTTAATGAAATGAAGGAAAGGAGTTGAAGAACAAATGAGTCAGGGAAAATTTTTTTACCGGATCGAGTGAGGCAGCCTCCGCAAGGAAAGTTTATTTTTAAATCCCCACAATGTAAATTCCAGATTTCCATGACGCCTGTTCTTGACTTTGATTTGACAATAGGGCCTACGTTGATACGTTAATCAACCCTACGTTGATAGGCACCTATATTTTTCCCCCCTACGCAGGAAAATACAACAACAACACCTCATTGCCTCCCTTTCAAAACGGGCAAAGTTATTTTGCGCCAAACTTGCACCCTTAGCTCCATTGAGAGTGTGTGAGAAGCAATGTGGGAGGCAGTGTGATTGAAACTGTTGCATTCCCAAATGATTTGGGTCATGGATTTGCATTTACACTGGAAGAGTTAAGGGACAAAATTCCATGTGTGGAATGGACCCCTCTGGGCAAAAGTTGAGCGTTATTCTTGATCAAAACAGCCGCACAGTTATTTAACAGAATAACAAATTTAGAAGGGACCTTGGAGGTCTTCTACTCCAACCCCCTTGTCAGGCAGGAAACCCTAAACCACTTCAGACAAATGATTATCCAACATCTTCTTAAAGACTTCCAGTGTTGGAGCATTCACAACTTCTGGAGGCAATTTGTTCCACTGATTAATTGTTCTCACTGCCAGGAAATTTCTCCCTAGTTCTAAGTTGCTTCTCTCCTAGATTAGTTTCCATCTATTGCAGAGGTGGGTTCCTACAGGTTCGCACCAGTTCGGTAGAACCGGTTCGTCAAATCTACCAAACTGGTTAGAAGAGGTTCAGAGGTGGGTTCCTACCGGTTCGCACCAGTTCGGTAGAACCGGTTCGTCAAATCTACCGAACCAGTTAGAAGAGATTCCACCAGTAGACCTGGAAAGCAGGCCACACCTACAGAAGAGGTTCCAAAATTTTTTGAAACCCACCACTGGTCCTTGGATATGATTATTCTACACTATCATGCTCATATTTATAAAACTCAGAGCCTCTGTGAAAGGTAAGGATGAGTACTGTGTTTGTGGTGCAATCAGAACATTGCGTGTGTTGAAGTTGTTTTAACGCAAACCCAAAGATGCCTTTTAAAAAACAAGTTTACATCATATTCTTATGCATGCCAGTGCTGTGTGGGAGGTAATTTAAGGTGGTTCTGACAAGTGTCGTTGGCATTTCCCCCCCCCCCCTTGTCTGTATCTCCCTCCCTTGAATTGTGAGCCGCCCTGAGTCCCTCCAGGAATGGGGCGGCATATAAATGCAATAAATTCAATTCAATTCAATTCAATCTTCATATCCGGTCACATGGGCGGCAAGCCACTCCCATCCGGTCACATGGGCGGCAAGCCACTCCCACAAAGGAGGCCACACCCACAGAGTAGGTTCGAACAATTTTTGAAACCCACCACTGATCCACTGCTTCTTGTTCTACCCTCAGGTGCTTTGGAGAATAGCTTGATTCCCTCTTCTTTCTAGCAGCCCACGGAAGATGCCACCACAGTAAGTGGTCAATTTCTTGGAAGGAACTTGTCCAAGAAAATAGGTGTGGAGTGAAAAAAGATGTGGAGACTCTAGAAAGAGTGCAGAGAAGAGCAACAAAGAGGATTAGGGGACTGGAGGCTAAAAGATATGAAGAACGGTTGCAGGAACTGGGCATGTCTAGTTTAATGAAAAGAAGGACCAGGGGAGACATGATAGGAGTCTTCCAATATCTCAGGGGCTGCCACAAAGAAGAGGGAATCAAACTATTCTCCAAGGCACCTGAGGGCAGGACAAGAAGCAATGGGTGGAAACTAATCAAGGAGAGAAGCAACTTAGAACTGAGGAGGAATTTCCCGGCAGTGAGAACAATTAATCAGTGGAACATCTTGCCTCCAGAAGTTGTGGATGCTCCAACACTGGAAGTCTTTAAGAAGATGTTGGATAGCCATTTGTCTGAAGTGGTGTAGGGTTTCCTGCCAAGGCAGGGGGTTGGAATAGAAGACCTCCAAGGTCCCTTCCAACTCTGCTATTGTATTATTGTATTATTATTGTATTATTTCACAGAACGAAACATCAGGTGATTCAGATAGAAATGAAGATAATACGCTTTTTTCTCCTGGTGATTGGCTCAAAGTCACCCAGCAATCTTTCATGCCTAAGGTGGGACTAGAACGCACCGTCTCCTGGTGATTGGCTCAAAGCCACCCAGACAGCTGTCATACTAAAGGGTAGATTAGAACTTACCGTCTCCTGGTTTCTAGGGCAACACCTTAATAAATGCCCCAAATTGGTTCCCCCAATGTTCTACTGGTGGAACCACCACCACAGGGCTTGCTCCTATCTCCACCAGCCTCTGAATTCTTCACCACAATGCCCAACACAGTTTTATTTCAACAACCCACTTTCATAAATTAGGAAGTTGACGGGCATCCCTTGGTCATGTTGATTTTCAAGGGAGGGAGGGCAGACTGGTAAAATGTCCAGTCCTGAGGACTAGAGCCTTGATAATGGTTATGGAAAAAACTCGGGCAACATGTAGGGAGCATTGGCAATATCAGAGGGATTGCAAGAGGGAGGGAGCAAAGTTGCTGATGTTGGAATAAAATGAAAGATGCCCCCTGATGTCCTCCTGAACTATAAAATGGAAGCGGAAATTGTGAAAGAACAAATGATAAAACTTTGGCTATAATATTGAATTAGACAAATGGGAAAAAATTTGGGGAACAAACTTAAAAATGACAGTTGCATACAAGGAAAACCAGTACAAAATGTTTTACGGATGGCACCTGGCACCAACAAGGTTAGCCAAAATCTTAACAAATACCTCCCCAAAATGTTGGAAATGCAAATCAATACACGGAACATATTACCATTTATGGTGGGCCTGTGAGGAGGCTAAATTTTTTTGGAAAAGGATCAAAAATTGGCTTTAGGCAATAACAGGGGTTAAAAATAGAATGGAAACCTGAATTTTTTTTTATTAGGAATAATGTCTGCGAAATACAAAAAAGAAATCCAGTATTTAATACTACATATAATTACGGCGGCAAGGATTGGCTTTGCCCAGAAATGGAAAAACAAATTAACTCCAAGCGAAGATGAAATAATAAGAAAGGTTATGGATTGTGCGGAAATGGACAAACTAACTAAAGAAATCCAGGGAAAAGAAGAATCAGAATTCTACCAGATATGGGATAAATGGTAGAGGTGGATGGAGGAAAGAAGCAAGAATCAATGAAGGAATATAACAAAACTCAAAAAATAATATTATGAGTAAAATAAGAGGGTTAAGAATGGTGAAATCCAAATGAAATACAATAGAAGGGGAAATAATATACGGTGAGCGGTATCAATTGATAATTGCTATTAGAAAGAATAGGAAGCTCCTGTTCGTATTGTATTGTGTAAATGTGTTGTATGTCTAAATTTTTGTGCGTGTGTATTTTACATGTTTGTTAATAAAAAAATAAAAAATAAAATTAAAAAAAAAGAAAGAAAGATGTCCCCTTAGATATCACCTTGAGTACTTAGTGGAATGGCGGGATGCAGATATTCCTCGACTTATGACCAACGACTAAGCGAGGCAGTTATTAAGTGAGTCATGCCCAGTTTTAGGATCCTTTTTATCACAGTTGTTAAGCAAATCACTGCAGTTATTAAATGAGTCAGGTGGTCATTAAGTGGATCCACCTCTCCCATTGACTTCGCTTGTCGGACGCCAGCTGGGAAGATCGCAAAAGTGGCTCCCGTCACCCCGGGACGCTGTGACCATCACAAAGACATGTAGTTGTAGCTTCGAACCGCTAAACCAATGGTTGTAAGTCGAGAACGAACGGCCACAAATTAAAACCCAACTCCTTGGATTCAGAAAATTGGCACCAGGAGCCAAAATGTCCCTCTCTACAGGAGGAGACAGGGAAGATACAAGCACCAAAATCACGATGGCTGCCACAAAGAGGGAGGGATCAACTTAGTGGTGGTATTCAGCCGATTCGGACCGGTTTGGGTGAATTGGTTCTGCCAACCTGCGGGTAGGCCTGCCTACCCACCCTGGCGCTATGCTGTCCTATTTAGCTACATTTTCATATTATAAAGTGTTTTGTTTTTTCATTTTCATAGCATGTATACTATTACACAGCCAACATCGTATTGTATTAGCAATAGCAATAGCAGTTAGACTTATATACCGCTTCATAGGGCTTTCAGCCCTCTCTAAGCGGTTTACAGAGTCAGCATATCGCCCCCACAGTCTGGGTCCTCATTTCACCCACCTCGGAAGGATGGAAGGCTGAGTCAACCTTGAGCCGGTGAGATTAGAACCGCTGAACTGCAGATAACAGTCAGCTGAAGTGGCCTGCAGTACTGCACCCTAACCACTGCGCCACCTCGGCTCTTTTTATTATTAAATTATTAAATGTTTACCTCGATTCATCTTGCCATCAACTCCCAAAAACATTTTATTGGCTCTTCTGCTCTCCATACACCCTATTTATACCTTATCCATCACTTTCTTCTCCCTTTCTCCTCCCCCTCCCTACTTCCTTTCTTCCCTCCGTCGTCCTTCTCTTCTCTACTTCCCCTTCCTCTCTCCTTCTCTTCTCTCCCCTTTCCACTCCTCATTTCTCTCCTCCTCTTCCCCCCTTACCCTCTCTCCTATCCCTCTCTATTTCCCACTTTTCATCTCATTTACTTGGTGTATTCCAGCTTCTGAGCAAGCTCCATTTAATGTCGATGGTATGTGCAATTCCTTTTCAATGTACATATTTAATTTTAACATGTGTTCTCCTTTTAAAAAAACAACAACGAAAAGGTATACATATATAGTCATTTTCTAGCTACATTTTCTAAGCCTTGTGCATGCATGCAAGAGGCACATGCGCGAGCATACACATTTTTGGTGTGCGGCGAACCGGTGGTAATATTATGTGATCAACTTCTTTTCCAAAGCACCAGAAGGCAGGATAAGGAACAATGGATCGAAACTAATCCAGGAGAGAAGCAATTTGGGATTAAGGAGAAAATTCCTGACAGTGAGGACGATTAATCAGTGGAACGACTTGCCTCCAGAAGTTATGGAGGCTCCAACACTGGAGGTTTTTAAGTCTAGACAGCTGTTTGTCTGAAATGGTAAAGGGACTCCTGCTTGAGCAGGGGGTTGGACTAGAAGACCTCCAAGGTCCCTTCAAGCTCTATTCTGATTGAACCCACTCCCCTCCGACAAATCTTTGCTGTTTCCCCATTTTTCATAAGACACATCCAATTCTTTCCCAAATCCCACTTTGGGAGGGGAAGGGGCCCGAGGAAAGAGGGAGAAAGAGAGAAACCGAGGCAGCCCCTTCCCTTCCTCCTTCGACTCTGCCTTTTGTTTATTCTATTTTTTTAAAAAATATCTCTCCCTCTCCCAGTGATAATTTTTGAAGCGGCTGTAATAAAATTATAATAACACCAAGCCGGCAGCCTTCCCACCCACCCACCCCGCTCCGGCTGCACGCTGGAGTCATGGAAACCAGATCAAGGGGACACCTGCTCCTCATTGCAAGCTATCGCTCATTTGTTAGGTTTCCAGAGCAGCCGTAATTAAATAAACAGGCTGGGGAAAGGGTGGAACGACAAGCCAGGATGCGCGAAATGTTAAAGTAAAACTAGTCAAGTCCCGTGAGTCGCTGGGAAAGCAGAGGGGACTCTTTTCATCTTACCGAAAAGGCCTGTGCTGACCGAGGCTTCCCTAGAGCATGAAGCAAACTCCTTGTGCCGAAAAAAACCCCTTTTATTATTTGACTGTGAGTTCTGCTCATTCACAGCCAGCCAAGTCTTTCAAGGGAGGATTTACAGTCACAGACCTTATCTGGCTTGGAGAGCTGACAGGTTGATATCTGCAGAACTTGGCAAGGAGTTTCGGAGAGTCATGAACCAATTAAGCGAACCAATTGTCTCCTGCAAACTCCACTCCCCTTTCGCTCCTCTTTTATTTCCTCTGGGAGGGGCCATTCATCGTCCACTTGTGGCCTTACTCCCAAGTCGACCCTTGTTTCTTTAGCTCTTCCCTTCTCCTGGCAGCTCAGCGCATGCGTACACTGGGAACAGGCTCCAGCTGTTCTTCTGCCCCACTGATCTCCGACTCTGAAGGCAGCTGATAACTGTTAGACGGCCCTGGCCCCATCTCTGCCTCTGACACAGATCCCTCATCAGAGCCTTCCCCAGACGCAAGGCCTGGTGGCTGGTCTTGTTCGGACCGAGGCTTCCCAAGAGTATGAAGCAAACTCCTGGTCCCGGTAAAAAAAAACCTTTTATTAATTGATTGTGAATTCTGCTCATTCACATCCAGCCAAGTCTTTCAAGGGAGGATTTACGGTCACAGACCTTATCTGGCTTGGAGAGCTGCCAGGCCGATATCGGCAGAACTTGGCAAGGAGCCTCAGAGAGTCACAAACCAATTAAACAAACTAAATGCCTCCTGCAAACTCCACTCCCCTTTCGCTCCTCTTTTATTTCCTCTGGGAGGGGCCATTCATCGTCTACCTGTGGCCTTACTCCCAAGTCGACCCCTGTTCTTTAGCTGTGCCCTTCGTCTGGCAACTCTGCGCATGTGCACACTGGGAACAGGCTCCACCTGTTCTTCTGCCTCACTGATGTCTGACTCCGAAAGCAGCTGATAACTGGCATACGGCTCTGGCCCCCTCTCTGCCTCCGATACAGATCCCTCATCAGAGCCTTCCCCAGACTCCAGGACTGGCCCAGGTTCCTCCCCAACCTCCTCACTCTCTGAGTCTGCCACCAGCTCCGCTGGCTGCTGGCGAGCCAAAACAATGACATTTTTCACACTTACAACATTTGCAGGATCCCCATGGTGATGTGATCAGAATTCAGATGCTAGGACACTGGTTCCTATTTACATCCGTCATCGCTGTGTCCCCAGAGTCACATGACCCTCTTTTGCGACCTTATGTCCAGCAAAGCCAAAGGGGAAGCCAGATTCTTAACGACTGGATTACTAACTTATCAAAAAGAGCCGAGGTGGCGCAGTGGTTAGGGTGCAGTACTGCAGGCCACTTCAGCTGACTGTTATCTGCAGTTCGGCGGTTCAAATCTCACTGGCTCAGGGTTGACTCAGCCTTCCATCCTTCCGAGGTGGGTAAAATGAGGACCCAGACTGTGGGGGCAATATGCTGACTCTGTAAACCGCTTAGAGAGGGCTGAAAGCCCTATGAAGCGGTATATAAGTCTAACTGCTATTGCTAACTGCAGTCATTCATTCTGTGGCAAGAAAGGGCGTAAAATGGGGCAAAACTGTCTCCCTTAAAAACAGAAATTCTGGGCTCAATTGTATTTGTAAGTCGAGAAAGATCTTTATAGTGATTTGCTTAAACCAGGGGTCTCCAACCTTGGCAACTTTTAAGCCTGGTGGACTTCAACTCCCAGAATCCCCCAGCCAGCAAGTCTCCAACCTTGGCAACTTTTAAGCCTGGCGGACTTCAATTCCCAGAATTCCCCAGCCAGCTTTGCTTAAAGTTGCCAAGTTTGGAGACCTCTGGCTTAAACAAAGCCCCCCCCCCTTCAAAGTATAAAATTGCACACAACTCACTTAGCAGCCACTTTTCTTAGCAACAGGAATTCTGGTCGTAAGTCAAAGATTACCTGCCTATCAGGTGCATCATGGGTAAAGATGGGCTTGTCAGTGCAAAGAGTAAAAATGCCCTTTGCCCTTCTGTTATCAAGGCAGGATCCCACTTAGGATTTGAAAAGAAGATCCGCGTATATTTGCTCCGTCTCCTAACAAACAGATCCTTTGTGTGCAATTGCTCCCACTTACGTCAACGGCTACGTTAACGACCGGTTATATTTTTAATGCAAATTACCGTGCATTCATTCTATGACACATAGATTTTTCCCACTACAAGCTTCTTTAATGTAATTTTTTTTTTAAAAAAAATGTAATTACTCCTGTTTATATGCAACTTCTCAAATACTTTTTTTTTTTTTAATCAGGGGGGCGGGGGAGAAAGATGTGAGGGGGTTTCGTGTGATGCCTTTGTCCAAGTCACTTTATTGGGGCAGGGTGGGGGAGAGAAACGAAAGGATCCAACCTGTTGCCAAAAGCTTCTGAGGTTTAAAAAATAAATAAAATTGGGGAAGGTCCAAATGGCAATCATATGACCCCGGGATGCTGCAACCATCATAAATACGTGCTGGTTGCCAAGCACCCAAATTGTAATCATGCGATGTTTAAATGGTTAAAAGTGCGAAGACGGGCCCTGAGTCACTTTTTACAGCACCATTATAAACACCACTAAATAAATGGTGGTAAGTCAGTGGTGGGATTCATTTTTTTTTTTTTTACTACTGGTTCTGTGGGCGTGGCTTGGTGGGCATGGCAGGGGAAGGATACTGCAAAATCCCCATTCTCTCCCCGCCCTACTAACCTGCTTTCCAGCCCCGTTCTCCTGTTCAGGGCAACAAAAGAAGATCAGCTGGGTGGCTGGGAGGCAGCAGGGGCGGGGCCAGCCTATTTGCCGGTTCTCCGAACTACTCAAAATTTCCGCTACAGGTTCTCCAGAACCTGTCAGAACTGGCTGAATACCACCTCTGCCGTAAGTCAAGGACTACTGATATAGTTAATTACTTAATTAGTTAGTTAGTAAGTTGGTTAGATGATATATAGATAGAGGAAGATAGATGACAGATGATAGATGATAGATAAATGAAGATAAATGATAGATAATAGATAGATGAAGATATATATATATATATATATATATATAGATAGATAGATAGATAGATAGATAGATAGATAGATAGATATAGATATAGATATAGATATAGATATAGATATAGATATAGATATAGATATAGATATAGATATAGATATAGATGATATAGATGATATAGATGATATAGATATAGATATAGATATAGATATAGATATAGATATAGATATAGATATAGATATAGATATAGATATAGATATAGATATAGATATAGATATAGATATAGATATAGATATAGATATAGATATAGATATAGATATATATATATATATGATAAAGGAGGAGGACCTTGTGGCTTAGTGGTTAACACATCTGCCTAAGATGTAATACAGCACAGGTTCTAATCCCAGTAAGGGTATGGCTAGCTGATGAGAGCTAAATAGCTTGAAATAGATCTATACTAGTCTCCCTTTATTTATTTATCAGGACAAATACAACATATATATTTGGGCATACCAGGGGTTGTGACTTTATATATATATATATATATATATATATATATATATATATATATGTATGTATGTATGTATGTATGTATGTATGTATGTATGTATGTATGTATGTATGTATAGGTGATAGGTGATAGGTGATAGGTGATAGGTGATAGGTGATAGGTGATAGGTGATAGGTGATATAGATGATATAGATAGATAGATAGATAGATAGATAGATAGATAGATAGATAGATAGATAGATAGATAGATGATAGATGATAGCTAGATGATAGATGATAGATGATAGAGATAGATAGATAGATAGATAGATAGAGATAGATCGATGATAGATGATAGATGATAGATGATAGATGATAGATGATAGATGATAGATAGATAGATAGATAGATAGATAGATAGATAGATAGAGATAGATGATGATAGATGATAGATGATAGATAGAGATAGATGAAGATAGATATAGATAGATGATATAGTTGATAGATAGATGAAGATAGATAGATGAAGATAGATAGATAGATGATAGATGATAGATAGATACAAAAAAGATGTTGAGACTTCGGGAAAAATGCAGAGAAGAGTAAGAGTAAGATGAACAAAGACCTGGAGACTAAAACATATGAAGAACGGCTGCGGGATTTGGATTTGGCTAGTCTAAGGAAAATAAGAATTAAGGGTCACATGATAGCAGTACTCCAGAATTTGAGGGGCTGCCACAAAGAAGAGCGGGTCAAACTATTCTCCAAAACACCAGAAGGACAAGGAACAATGGATAGAAACTAATCAAAGAGAGAAGCAACCTGGAATTAAGGAGGAACTTCCTAACAGTGAGGACAATGAACCAATGGAATAGTTCAGGAATGGGCACTCCATCACTGGAAGTTTCTTTCTTTTAAGAAGAAACTAGGCAGCCACTTATCTGAAATAGTATGGGTTCTCCTGCTTGAGCAAGGGGGCTAGACTAGACCTCCAAGGCCCCTTCCAGCCCTGTTTTATTCAAGATGGGGGACAGGAGGGGGGAAGGAAAAGAAGGACATAAGGAAGAAAGAAAAAAAGGAAGAAGACAGAGGAAAGAAAGGAAGAGAGAGGGACGGAGGGGAAATGAAGGAGATGGAGGAAAGAATGGAGGAGTGATGGGAGAAAAGGGAGGGGAGGAGCAAAAAAGAGGAGGGGAGGAAAAATGGAGAGGAGGAAAAAAGAAGAAGAGGAGGGAAGGAAAATGAAGGAGGGGAGGAAAGAAAGGAAGAGAGGGAGGAAAGAAGGGAGGAGTGAAGGGAGAAAAGGAAGGAGGGGAGGGAAGGAAAAATGGAGAGGAGGAAAGAAAGGAATAGAGGCATGAAAGAAGAGAGGAGGGAAGGGAGAAAAGAAAGGAGAGGAGGAAGGGAAGGAAGGAAGGAAGGAAGGAGAGAAGAACTGAACACTTCTTTGTACAGAAACTGGTGTGGGAAGTTATCATCCAGCCCTCTCCCAGAAAAACGAAATATCCTAGGAAATATTGAAAAGGCAGAATATTTCTCTGGATGTGAAAAGAAACATGTTTTAAAAGACAAAATAGTTGCCTATAGCTTTCTGCCCATCCCCAGCTAATGGGCCATTAAGATGGCCCGGCTAGCCCACTTTACATAATAAAGACTTCTCCTCACTGCAGCTGTAGGGGGAAGGGATATTACTCAACTGACCACAAGGCAACTGAGAACTCATCACAGCCTAGAGAGTAGCCCCCTGCATGGCACCATGGGAGTCTGACAACCAATCAGAATACATTTCTTACACAGGAACAGGAAACAGAGAGGTGGGACTAAACAGGGTATAAAAGCCTAGCAAGCCCCTCCTTCAGCCCTTCTCTTCTTCTCCATCAACATTGAAGCATGTGATCACCTTTTCTGTTCAGGGCTCAAGCCATGTGGCCCTGTCCAACAATAAACCATCTTTCCAAGCAGCCTCTATGTCTCCAGTGTCTTCTTCCCCACTTGGAGCTGAACCCAGAAGGACATTTCTTTCAACACTGGAATGTGTGTTAACATTCCCCTGCTGACACATAACCCACCTTCTTAACCCAAAGCACCTGGAAAGATAACAGACCATTTGTTCCAGCAATTTAGCTCACCTGGTAGCACAAGATAAGCTAAGAAAGCAGGATTAAGATATACAAGCTCCTTTCCTTCCTAGCTAGCACTGTGGTCATTATTGAGCCCTTTGAATAATACCAGGGGCAAAAAAAACTTTGAGAAGCGGACTCCAAAGCAAGGTTGATTTAGCTGCACCACAATCCTCCAGGTGCGAAATACCCCCAAAGTCATCCCGCTGACCTCATGCCTTGCCAGCAGCAACAATAAAGGCAGGCAAGAATAAACCAGGATCAAATCTTTTTTTTCCGTATCGTCGCTGCATGGTTCCCTGCTTGCAAAAATGAAAACTGCTGTTTGGAAGGGAGAAATTACCTTCGGGCGAATCATGATACTCTCTTGGCGCAAGAGGCAAATTGTTTTATAAAGCCATTAACAGCTGCTGGGAGTCCAGCTTGGTCCTTCTGCAGCCCCAAATATATCCAGAAACCAGGAAAAAGAGAAGAAATTGCCCGGCAATTTGGCACAGGAGAGATCATTGTGGACTCTGCATGGCAGAAATCGCAGCTGATTTGGAGAAGATAAGCAATGCGGGTGGTAGCTAGGCCTCGGGATGGGGGACCACCTGGAGATATCCAGAATGTAATAGGCCAGACTACAAAGCTTTAAAAAAAATGTCCTGGTTGAAGTTTAAGGAATAGTGGCTTTTATGGCCAGGAAAATATCTCCCTGCTGAACCAAAGCTCCTTAAAAGAGAATTCCTCTGATTCAAGGCATATGAAAATAATAAAGGCGAGATAACCAATCTAAAACAATAAAAATAAAATGAATATTGCATTGAGAAATTTCCTTTCATCAGAAAATGACAGTGACTTATTTTTTTTTGAAATCGTGTTTAAGGGGTGCCTGTCGACTTAAGATTCTTAACTTCTATCAATGGGTTTTTTTTAAAAAAATATAATAAAGATGGGTTAGAAATAATAAATGAATGGATAAATGAAATGGCTATTTCATCCATTCTGCCACGTAGTTTTGTGTTCAGAGGATCGTTCTGATTTTTAAAAAAAATTCAGCAATGGTTTGTTCAGGTCCACGCTTTTATTATTATTTTATTTCAAAAGAAGAATTTTTTTTAGAAAAATCATTTTCTCAGGCCCCTTTCTTTGATTTGTTTTGTTTTAACCCGAAGAAATTATTTTTAGAAAGACAGTCACATACAGTTTCTCTTTTCCTCCCTCATGTACAGGAATACATGGTGAGCTAGGTTAATATGTTTAAGTTTAAGTTTTATTTTATTTATATGCCACCCTATTCCCTAAAAGAGACTCAGGGCGGCGAACAACTTAAACAGGAAGGGGAAACATAATGCCATGGGGTTTTTTTCTTTTCTTTTTTTGAAACCCCCCCCCCCCCCCGGATCCACCTTCATATATCTGGCTCTGCTTCAGTGGCGTTCCTTCCCCCGCTTCCCCACTGGGACCAGGGCAGATCAGAGGGAGCCACAAACCCAGATTGGAGTTTATTTTCGAAACCCACCCACCCCGATTCAGTGGTAGGTTTCAAAAATTGTTCGAACCTACTCTGTGGGTGTGGCCTCCTTTGTGGGAGTGGCTTGCTAGAGCCGAGGTGGCGCAGTGGTTAAATGCAGCACTGCAGGCTACTTCAGCTGACTGCAGTTCTGCAGTTTGGCTGTTCAAATATCACCAGGCTCAGGGTTGACTCAGCCTCCCATCCTTCTGAGGTGGGTAAAATGAGGACCCGGACTATGGGGGCAATATGCTGACTCTGTAAACCGCTTAGAGAGGGCTGAAAGCCCTATGAAGCGGTATATAAGTCTAACTGCTATTGCTGCCCATGTGACTGGATGGGAGTGGCTTGCCGCCCATGTGACCGGATATGAAGATGCAACCACTACACCTAAGTGTCTCTCAAAAAATTAGCTCCCGAACCTCCCGCCAGCATTCACCACCTCTGGCATCCACAGGCTGGGGTCAGAGGCAGAGGGTGGGCCAGGGCCCTCTGACAGTTATCAGCTGCCTTCAGAGTCTCAAAAAACACTCGAACCGCTCCGGGAACCCAGCCCAAGACTCGCCGGCGGTCCCGAAGGGAGCGAAAGGTGGAAGCGAGGCCATGATCGCGCGTGAGGTAAATCGCCGTTCGTCAGAGACAAGGGAGAGAAAAAAAACCCCTTAGTTCCCTTGTGTTTCTCTGTTCTAGAGCTGTTCAGGCAGGGCCTCAGGATCCCATCCTCGTCGCCAGTGTAAAGGATCGAAGGATGGACGAGACGTGAGGCGGCTGAGGTAAGTTGAACAGCGGTTTATTGCAAACAGAGCAAGAACTATATACAAGCGGAATTCAGCCCCTCGCCCTGCTTGACAGCTATTTATACGGAGCTGTCAAGCAGGGCGACCGATGGGAGTGCTCCTGGCAGCCCGCGCTCAGCCAGCCGCGCTTTAGCCAATCAGACGCGGCTTGGCTGTTGCCGGCTGTCAGTTGTAAGTCAAGGACCTGCGGGCGGTCGTAAGTCGAGGACTTTATGACCGGTTGCAGGTCGAGGACTTAGCAGACATCGGTGAGGCAGATGAACAGCTGGAGCCTGTTCCCAGTGTGTGCATGCACAGAGCTGCCAGACGAAGGGAACAGCTAAGGAACAGGGGTCAACTTGGGAGTAGGGCCACAGGTGGACGGTGAATGGCCCCTCCCAGAGGGAATAAAAGAGGAGCGAAAGGGGAGTGGAGTTTGCAGGAGACAATGAGTTCGCTTAATTGGTTTGTGACTCTCGGAGGCTCCTGGCTGTTCTGCAGCTATCGGCCTGGCAGCTCTCCAAGCCAGATAAGGTCTGTGACCGTAAATCCACCCTTGAAAGACTTGGCTGGATGTGAATGAGCAGAATTCACAGTCAATTAATTAAAGGTTTTTTTTTAAATCAGGACCAGGAGTTTGTTTCATACTCTTGGGAAGCCTCGGTCAGAACAAGACCAGGCACCGGGCCTTGCGTTGTACACAAGTAGACCACTCACTCTAGAATGGTCCAGGCCTGTTGCTATAGCAACCAGAAGCCATGCTCGTTGGGGCTCTAGACCATCCAGGGATGCTGGTTGGCATAGTAACCGCGTACCACCACCAAGCTTTGACCTAAAAGTCTTTGCTTGTCCTCAAGACTGGACTAAATTAAACCATCCCCTGATTATCTCTGTTTCTTCATTCCAGTGAGCAATGCAAACAGAACATCGAAGAACTAAGAATAGATTAGGAAGTAAAATGTCAGGTTGTGTTTTCTTCTTCTTCTTCTTTTCCTTTGATAACACCTTCTGACAGCTGTGTGCTTTTGAAGATATTGACGAATGATTAACCAGGCAGAAAAAAAAGAGCCATCCATCCATCCGGTTATCTAAATCAGGAGCATGGTTACAAAACCGGGCAAGCGAAGGCTGCATTAACCTCCAGGAAAACTTGCGTTCCTCAATTCTACAGATTCCTCCCCTTCCTTTAATGCCCCCCCTTTTTTTTCCAGAAATCAGACAAAAATGGGAAACTTGACTCAAAGAAGGACCAGCAAGGGCAACTGGGAACATGGAGGCATCAGGGTGTATAAATTATGATTTAGGGTCTGTAGTGCGGAAGGAAGTTAGCACCCACCCACCCTCCTAGAAAAATGAAATATCCTAGGAAATATTAAAAAGACAGAATATTATATTTCCCTGGAATGGAGAAACATGTTTTAAGGCATGAAACAGACTCACTCTTAATAGCCCCCCCCACCTTTGTCAATGGGCCATTAAGGCTTGAGCCAGTCTATTCTACATAACAAAGATCTACCCCCTTCAGGCAGAGCCATTTCATTGCCCGTTATTGCACCATCCACCAAATTTCAACTAAACTTAGCACACAGACAACCTACAAAGTTACCTATGACCTCTGACAGCAACCTATCAGGATACTCTTCCTTTGCCCCAGGAAGTTCAAAGCCCAGAGAGGGCATAAAACCCAGGGACTCTCAGCATCTCTTCCCTTTTTCACCCAGGAGCTACAAGGCATTTCATCCTGTCCGCCATTAAACCATCTTTCCAAACAACCTCCATGAAATCAGTGTCTTTCCCCCCACTTGGAAGTGAATCCAGAGCAGGGATGAAATTCAGCAGGTTCTGACAGGTTCTGGAGAAGCGGTAGCGGAAATTTTGAATAGTTTGGAGAACCGGCAAATACCACCTCTGGATGGCCCCAGAGTGGGGAGGGAATGGGGATTTTGCAGTATCCTTCACAGTAACCTTCCCCTGGAGTGGGGAGGGAATGGAGATTTTGCAGCAACCTTTCCCTGGAGTGGGGAAGGAATGGAGATTTTGCAGTATCCTTCCCCTGGAGTGGGGAGGGAATGGAGATTTTGCAATATCCTTTCCCTGGACTGGGGAGGGAATGGAGATTTTGCAGTATCCTTCCCCTGGAGTGGGGAGAGAATGGAGATTTTGCAGTATCCTTCCCATGGAGTGAGGAGGGAATGGAGATTTTGCAATATCCTTCCCCTGGAGTGGGGAAGGAATGGAGATTTTGCAGTATCCTTCCCCTGGAGTGGGAGGGAATGGAGATTTTGCAATATCCTTTCCCTGGACTGGGGAGGGAATGGAGATTTTGCAGTATCCTTCCCCTGGAGTGGGGAGAGAATGGAGATTTTGCAGTATCCTTCCCATGGAGTGAGGAGGGAATGGAGATTTTGCAATATCCTTTCCCTGGAGTGGGGAGGGAATGGGGATTTTGCAGTATCCTTCCCCTGGAGTGTGGTGGAAACAGGGATTTTGCAATATCCTTCCCCTGGAGTGGGGAGGGAATGGAGATTTTGCAATATCCTTTCCCTGGACTGGGGAGGGAATGGAGATTTTGCAGTATCCTTCCCCTGGAGTGGGGAGGGAATGGAGATTTTGCAGTATCCTTCCCCTTGAGTGGGTAGGGAATGGAGATTTTGCAATATCCTTCCCCTGGAGTGGGGAGGGAATGGAGATTTTGCAGTATCCTTCCCCTGGACTGGGGAGGGAATGGAGATTTTGCAGTATCCTTCCCCTGGAGTGGGGAGGGAATGGAGATTTTGCAGTATCCTTCCCATGGAGTGAGGAGGGAATGGAGATTTTGCAATATCCTTTCCCTGGAGTGGGGAGGGAATGGGGATTTTGCAGTATCCTTCCCCTGGAGTGTGGTGGAAACAGGGATTTTGCAATATCCTTCCCCTGGAGTGGGGAGGGAATGGAGATTTTGCAATATCCTTTCCCTGGACTGGGGAGGGAATGGGGATTTTGCAGTATCCTTCCCCTGGAGTGGGGAGGGAATGGGGATTTTGCAGTAACCTTCCCCTGGAGTGTGGTGGAAACAGGGATTTTGCAATATCCTTCCCCTGGAGTGGGGAGGGAATGGAGATTTTGCAGTAACCTTCCCCTGGAGTGGGGAGGGAATGGAGATTTTGCAGTATCCTTCCCCTGGAGTGGGGAAAGAATTGAGATTTTGCAGCATCCTTCCCCTGGAGTGGGGAGGGAATGGGGATTTTGCAGTAACCTTCCCCTGGAGTGTGGTGGAAACAGAGATTTTGCAATATCCTTCCCCTGGAGTGGGGAGGGAATGGAGATTTTGCAGTATCCTTCCCCTGGAGTGGGGAGGGAATGGAGATTTTGCAGTATCCTTCCCATGGAGTGGGGAGGGAATGGGGATTTTGTAGTATCCTTCCCCTGGAGTGGGGAAAGAATTGAGATTTTGCAGCATCCTTCCCCTGGAGTGGGGAGGGAATGGGGATTTTGCAGTAACCTTCCCCTGGAGTGTGGTGGAAACAGGGATTTTGCAGTATCCTTCCCCTGGAGTGGGGAGGGAATGGAGATTTTGCAGTAACCTTCCCCTGGAGTGGGGAGGGAATGGGGATTTTGTAGTATCCTTCACCTGGAGTGGGGAAAGAATTGAGATTTTGCAGCATCCTTCCCCTGGAGTGGGGAGGGAATGGGGATTTTGCAGTATCCTTCCCCTGGAGTGTGGTGGAAACAGGGATTTTGCAATATCCTTCCCCTGGAGTGGGGAGGGAATGGAGATTTTTGCAGTATCCTTCCCCTGGAGTGGGGAGGGAATGGAGATTTTGCAGTATCCTTCCCATGGAGTGGGGAGGGAATGGGGATTTTGCAGTATCCTTCCCCTGGAGTGGGGAGGGAATGGAGATTTTGCAGTAACCTTC
>NW_028261381.1:172212790-172226085 GCF_051295495.1 Thamnophis sirtalis | reverse complement strand
GCTGTTGACCTCATGAATGAGGTCCAGCCCCGCCTAGATTGAGTGCATGATGTGTCTTTTTAACCTGCTTCTCTTTTCTATTTTTAATCTTTTAAAGATATATGTCTGTAAGCCGCCCGGAGTCCTTCGGGATTGGGCGGCATATAAATTCATTAAACTTTGAAACTTTGAAACTTGTTTAGTGACTGTTTGGAGTTACAACGACTCTGAAATAAAGGTGACTTAGGACCATTCTTCACACTTACGACAATTGTCGCATCCATGAGGACACACGATCAAAAATTCAGACGCTTGGCAACTGATTCATATTTATGACGGTTGCGTTGTCCTAGGGCTACGTGATCCGCTTCTGCGCCCTTCTGACATGCAAAGTCAACAGAGAACCCAGATTCACTTAACAACCATGTGCCTCACTTAACAACCACAGTGATTTGCTTAGCAACTGTGGCAAGAAAGGTCATGAAAGGGGGCAAAATTCACTTCATTGTCTTGCTTAGCAACAGAAATGTTAGGCTCAGCTGTGGTCTTACCGTATTTCCCTGAAAAGAAGACAGGGTCTTATTTTCTTTTGACCCCTGAAATAAGCGCTTGGCCTTATTTTCGGGGAGGTCCTATTTATTTTTGAGGTGCAGGAGGAGGAGGAGGCGAGCGTAGTCACCTCATGGCTGCTCCTGCTGTGTTGCAATATTTTGGGGGAGGGCTTATTTTTGGGGGGAGGGCTTATTTTAGCGCATGCGCTCAAAAGCCCAATTGGGCTTATTATCTGGGGAGGTCTTACTTTCGGGGAAACAGGTTAAGTTGAGGACTAGCTGCATTTAGTTTCTTCGTTCCACTTCATTCAGTTGCTCTCCCACCCATTTGATGAGCTTAATGACTACGTTTTACCTCAAGCGTGTTATTTTGATTAACCTCACTTTCAAACATCAAAAAAGGTTACAGGAATCGGGTTACAAAGTCTCTAAATAAATCATTAAGCCATCATCCAAATTGTCAAGCCGGGTTCATGCGTCTGGTTACACAACACATACACCCCCAAATCAATCAGCCACGTTAATGTCATTTTGGATGAATGAGGGTACCTAGGCTTCCCCAATCTACGAAGCAGACTCCTTGTCCTGACAAAAAATCCTTTGTAATAAGTTACTGTGAGTTCTGCTCATTCAGATCCAGCGAAGTCTTTCGAGGGAGGATTCACAGTCACAGACCTTATCTGGCTTGGAGAGCTGCCAGGCCGATAGCTGCAAAACTTCGGAGCCTCGGAGAGTCACAAACCAATTAAGTGAACTAATTGCCTCCTGCAAACTCCACTCCCCTTTCGCTCCTCTTTTATTCCCTCTGGGAGGGGCCATTCATCTTCCAATTGCGGCCTTACTCCCAAGTCGACCCCTGTTCTTTAGCTGTTCCCTTCCCCTGGCAACTCTGTGCATGCGCACACTGGGAACAGGATCCAGCTGTTCTTCTGCCCCACTGATTTCTGACTCCGAAGGCAGATGATAACTGTCGGACGGCCGTGGCCCCCTCTCTGCCTCCGACACAGAGCCGTCATCAGAACCTTCCCCAGACTCCAGGACTGGCCCATCTTACTCTCCAACCTCCTCATTGTCTGAATCTGCAACCAGCTCTGCTGGCTGCTGGCAAGCCACAACAATGACATTTTTCACACTTACAACATTTGCAGCATCCCTATGATGATGTGATCAGAATTCAGACGCTAGGACACTGGTTCCTATTTACATCTGTTGTCGCTGTGTCCCCAGAGTCACATGACCCCCTTTTGCAACCTTATGTCCAGCAAAGCCAATGGGGAAACCAGATTCTTAACAACTGGTTTACTACTGGCCGTAAAATGGGCCACAACAGACAGTTTGCTAGATCTCTAACTCAGAAGTCCCCAACCTTTGAGGTGCCACGGACAGGTTCCGTGGAGGGAGGTTTTCCCGCAGACTGGAAGGGCCGTGATTTTGTGTGCTACCTGTCAACCCTAAAGCTGACCGAAGCCATTTTTGGCTGCTTCAATGTTGCCACACTGGAGCCGAGGGATTAGGGGGGTGGGGATTTGAGATAGTTGAGATTCTGTAGCCAAAACAAAATATTTTTTCTGTTGGGAACCAAGGACATTCTCACACCTGGTTGGAGGAAGGTGGAGCGATGTCACCTGGCTGCCAGACCCCACCTTGATTGGACCATATGACGGATTTTTTGGGGGAAAGTGAAAAACGTTTAGCTTTAATTGGACGAAAACCGCAGGAGTCTTCAGAGTCTGTTTTCACCAGATCTGTGCCAATATGGTATATCCCATTGATTGCTAACCTTTTTGCCATCGAGTGCCAAAAGCGTGGATGCCCACATTCATAATGCAATGCATGTACAATGCTCCCCCGCAGGGCATGCGCCTCGCTTCCTCCCTTGCCCATTTTTGGCTTCCATGTTGGTGCAGGAGGCCTTCCAGGGCCCAAAAGTGGGCATGGGGTAGGGGGCCTCATGCTGCGCCCATGTGCCCCGTTTGGGCTTGGAAGGCCTCCTGCACCAACCTGGGAGCCAAAAATGGGGCATGGGAGTGCTGCACGAGGCCCAAAAATACCATGCAAGTGTCCCCCCGCTGCATACATCCTGCCCCATGCATGTGTGTAGGTGTCCCACATGCACCCCGAGCCCCCCATGCGTGGCAGAGATCTGGCTGGCGGGAGGCACGCAGGCATTTGTGGTGGAGCAGGGCTTGGCCGACGGCTGACGTGCCCAAAGAGAGGGCTCTTTGTGCCACCTGTGGCACGCGTGCCCATAGGTTCACCATCACTGGTATATCCAATAAAGCTCTTCTTTGAGGAATTTACCAGCCTCGGAGTTTTGCTTGCTATGGATCTATTACCATATTTTTTGGAGTACAAGACGCATCGGAGTATAAGACGCACCAAGATTTTGAAGAAGCAAATATAAAAAAAAAGTTTTTGCACTCTGCGGACCTCCCAAAAATGGCCCGTTTTTCATGAAAATGGGCCTGTTTTTTAATCAGAAAAAGAGCATGAATAGCCTTTAGTAGGCTTGTAGAGTGCCCCTGGGGGCTGGGCAAAAATGAGCAAAACCCTCATTTGCTCATTTTTGCCCTCCCCAGCCCCAAGCAGCAATCTAGAAGCCTCCTAAAGGCGATACACGGCCATTTTTGCAAAGGGGGTGGGATTTCAGCAGATCAAAAATGCTGTATTCAGTGTATAAGATGCACCCAGATTGTCACCCTCTTTTTGAGGGCAAAAAGGTGCGTCTTATACTCCAAAAAAATGGGCCATTTTTCACTCATTTCTGCCCTCCCCAGCCCCCAGGAGCACTCTGAAAGCTTCCTAAAGGCTCTGCACAGCCATGGGGTTGTTGATCCTCGATTGAGTTCCCGCCCCACTAAGAACTGAATATATGTTGTGTTCTTTTAACCTCTTTGTTTGTATTTTAAATTTTCTAGTATTTTCTAACTGTTTTTAGGTGAGCCGCCCGGAGTCCTTCGGGATTGGGCGGCATACAAATCCATTAAAATTCAAATTCAAATTTGGGTGAAGGAGTCGGCGTTTCAGGAGGCAAAAAAATGCTGTATTCAGTGTATAAGATGCACCCAGATTTTCACCCTCTTTTTTGAGGGAAAAAGGTGCATCTTATTCTCCGAAAAATACTTGACACTGCCTGCATCCCCTGGATGGGGCTTCACTTGTTTGCGCAATCCAGTTTCTGGCACGCTGCGGCCCAGTGCCAATCTGCAGCCTGAGGGTTGAGAACCCCTTCTGTAACTGATCTGAAAAAAAAGTGTTGTGTGAACACTTCTTCCTTTGAATCTTTGCTCGCTGGGAACAGATAACGCCGGTCCTTGATTTGTTCCTCTTTCTGTAATAGAGCATCAACGGAAGTTATCAAGTATGCCGCCTCTGTATGGGCAGCTGTAGAAATCAAATAATAAGGTTTACATGTTTTGGCCATTTCTTAAGGACCATCCTTATTCTGAGCGGAGATGCTTAAAGCTTTGAAGGGCCCTTGAAGCTTGGCATTCTGACAAATCAGCCACCCACAGACGCATAAAAATAAAAGCCCATCTATATTTATTTATGTGCTACTACAGTGGAAGAACTACTGTGCCTGTAACCTTTTAACTGGGCGAAACGGTACAGCATAAAGGCAAAATGTTTTCACCTAAGGGCCCTCAAAAACGGGCTAACTTTGAAGAATGTTTCCAAAATCTGAGACACGTGACTCCTGCAGAATTGAAATTGGGCACATTTTTTATAAAACACTAGCCAATAACCCGGCCTTGTCCTGGTATTTATTTATAGGGGGGGAAATGTCCGGATCAAATGTAATTTCTAATGTTGGATTTTTCCCCCTTACCAGAGGGATCCCCTTCGTGGAGTACTGGGAAGCCGTTACCATGGCAACTCCTCTGCGCTGCACAGTAGAAGCCATTTTACGGCACAACAGGCTGCATCTTAAGAGAACACGCACCACAAGTGGTGTTAGGAGTGTTTGACACCCCCCCCCCAAGTATTTTTCTCCAGAGAGTAAGTGTAACAAGTTTGATTTTAATTGCTCAAGGCGTTCCAGAGTTATGCTGGAAAACACACACAGAAACATGGACGTATGTATGTGTGTGTGTATATATATATATATATATATAGATAGATAGATAGATAGATAGATAGATAGATAGATAGATAGATAGATAGATAGAGAGGGAGGGAGGGAGGGAGGGAGAGAGAGAGAGAGAAAGAGGAGAGAGAGAGAGAGAGAGAGAGAGAGAGAGTGAGTGAGTCACAACCCCTGGTATGCCCAAATATGGGAGGGAGCATACTGCTTTCCTTTTCTGTCTATCGACTCACTCTGGGAGCCATCCAGGCAAAAAGCCATTTTTTTTATTATGTTGCCTTGTTACATTTGTGTTGCATTTGTGCTGATAAATAAATCAAGGGAGACTAGTATAGATCTATTTAAAGCTATTTAGCTCTCATCAGCTAGCCATACCCTTACTGGGAATCGAACCGTCTAGCTGATTTATTTATTTATTTATTAGACTTATATACCGCTTCATAGAGCTTTCAGCCCCTCTCTAAGTGGTTTACAATTTTTTAGCAAATTGATTCAGCATATCGCCCCCACAGTCTGGGTCCTCATTTTACCCACCTCGGAAGGATGGAAGGCTGAGTCGACCTTGAGCCGGTGAGATTTGAACCGCTGAACTGCAGATAACAGTCAGCTGAAGTGGCCTGCAGTACTGCACCCTAACCACTGCGCCACCTCGGCTCTGATGAGAGCTAAATAGCTTGAATTAGATCTATATTAGTCTCCCTTGATTTATTTATCAGCACAAAGGCAACACATACACACACACACACACACACAAGAGACATCACAAACTCTTGCATCTGTTTGTAACCTACAATTGAGCAAAATGCTGCATCATTGGGCAACTACACAAACACACACACACACACACAGACACACACACACACACTTACTGGCAGGATTTGGGTATCAGTGGTGGGTTTCACATTTTGTTACCACCGGTTCACCCCCTGCACATGCACCTGCTTCACTGGCACATGCGCCCCTTCCACGCATGTGCCTGGCCTTCCGTGTATGCACTTTGCCCATGTGTGTGCCTTTCACTCCTATTCCTGGCCTCAAAAATGTGCCTAAATAGGACAACATAGAGCCTGGGCGGATGGGCGGATGGGCGGATGGGCAGATGGGCGGAAGTTCTGCTACCGGTTCAGGTGAGCCAGTCCGAGCCAGCTGAATACCACCTCTGTTGGGTTTAGCTAGCCTAGAGAAAACGAGGACTAGGGGGTGACACGATAGCAGCATCCCGGTATTTGAGAGGCTGCCAAAAAGAGGAGGGGGATCAACTTATTTTCCAAAACACCTGAAGGCAGGACAAGAAACAATGGATGGAAACTAATCCAGGAGAGAAGCAATCCGGAATCGAGGAGAAACTTCTTGACAGGGAAAATGATTATCCAGTGGAACTGCTTGCCTCCAGAAACCGTGGGTCCTCCATCATTGGAGGCTTTTAAGAAGAGACCGGACAGCCCACTTATCTGAAATTGCATAGCATCTCCTGTTTGGGCAAGGGGTTGGACTAGAAGACCTCAAAGGTACCTTCCAGTTCCATTCTGATTATCCACAGGCAATCCATGACTGAAAGTTGGACCATAAGGAAGGCTGAGCGCCAAAGAATGGAGGCCTTTGAACTCTGGTGCTGGGGAAGACTCCTGTGAGTCCCTTGGACTGCAAGGCCATCCAACCAGTCAGTCCTAGAGGAGATCAACCCTGACTGCTCTTTAGAAGGACCTAAATCCTGAAGAGGAAACTCCAACACTTTGGCCACCTAATGAGAAGGAAGGACTCCCTGGAGAAGAGCCTAATGCTGGGGTAGATGGAGGGTAAAAGAAGAAGGGGACGACAGAGAATGAGAGGGCTGGATGGAGTCCCCGAAGCAGTTGGTGTGAGCTTAAATGGACTACAGAGGATAGTAGAGGACAGGAAGGCCTGGAGGAACGTTGTCTATGGGGTTGCAATGGCTTGGACACAACTTCGCAACTAACAACAACAAAATCCATGACTGGCAACCACAATTGGAGCCAGAATTTTTGTTGTTAAGCAAAAGTCGAACCTGATTTTGTGACAATGTTTGCAATGGTTAAGCCAAAAACTGCTGTTCGTAAGTGAATCATGTGGTCATTAAGCAAATCTATGTTTCTCATTGACTTTGCTTGTCAGAAGCCAGCTGGGGAGATTGCAAATGGCGATCTCATGTCCTCGGAACGCTGCAACCACCATAAAATACACACCGGTTGCCACGTGCTCAAGTTATGATTATGTGACCATGGAGTTGCTGCCATGGTTGTGTCAACTCGCAAAGCATCCCTGGCCTGCTCTCGAGTTGCCATAAGCAAGGGGGAGGGGGAAACTGATGAAGCAATGTGGCAACCAAAGACAGAAGCACATTCCAGACAGATCTTTCTCAAGGTTGTCTCCCAGAGTTACCCATAGATGCCGCAGGGAAGTGTTCTTTACAACCCCTGAAATTGCTCCATTGGGGAATGTGATTTATGATACACCCGGTGGGGGGGGGGGGAAGAAACAGGGTCATGATTGGTCTGTAAATTACGTGGGGTCAGAGTTGGCTTCATTTGGGTGCATGCAGACATGTTGTTCCTAATAAATAACTGGTTTTCTTTTGAAGCTTGGCTTGAGGCTCATGATTTAATTAGGGCATCCTTCCGGGAAACTCTCACAGGTTGTAAGTGTGAAAACCATCATAAGTCACTATCTTCAGTAGTCTTGTAACTTTGAACAGTCACTAAAGAAATGATTGCAAGTCAAGGAGTACTTGCAACACAGTGTAAAGTGAAACAGGCTTTCACATTGACTTTGCTAATCAGAAGGTCACAAAAGGGGATCAAATGATCATAAATACAAAGCAGTTGCCAAGTGTTTGAATTTTGATCCTGTGATCCTGGGGATGCAGCAATGGTTGTAAGTGTGAAAAACAGTCCCGAGTCACTTTTTTCATTGTAACGTTGCAACTTTCCTAACTTTGAATGCTAAATGTATAATTTTAGTTCACCAAATGAATTGTTGCAAGTTGAGGGTTATTTGTAGTATATTCTTCCATCATTGGCCAACCCAAGTCATCTTCAGCAGTGCAAATTCAGGAAATGATTGATTCAGAAACTGAGTGCAGTGCATGGCATGAAAGGAAATGAGAGAGAGAGGGAGGGAGAGGGAGAATAAGAGAGGGAGGGAGAGAATGAGAGAGGAAAATAAAAAGAGAGAATGAAACAGAGAGAGTGAGAGAGAATGAGAGAGAGAGAAAGAATAAGAGAAAAAGAAATAGAGAGAATGAAAAAGAGAAAGAGCATGAGATGGAGGGAGAGAGAATGGGAGAGAGAGAATGAGAGAGGAAAAGAAACAGAGAGAGAATGAGTGTGTGTGAGAGAGAAGGAGAGAGAGAATGAGAGAAGAAAAGAAACAGAGAGAATGAAAGAGAGAGTGTGTGAGAGAGAGGAGAGAGAGAATGAGAGAAGAAAAGAAACAGAGAGAATGAAAGAGAGAAAGGGACTGTGAAAGAGAGAGATAGAAAGAGTGTGAGAGAGTGTGAGAGATGAGAGAGAGGAAAAGAAAGAGAGAGAATGAAAGAGAGAGAGAAAGAGTGTGAGAGAAAGAATGAGAGAGAGAGAAAGAGAGAGAGAATGAGAGAGGAAAATAAAAAGAGAGAGAATGAAATAGAGAGAGTGAGAGAATGAGAGAGAGAGAGAGAGAGAGAAAATGGAAGTCAAAAAGAAATAGAGAGAATGAAAAGGAGAAAGAGTGTGATGGAGGGGGAGAAAGGGAGAGAGAGAGCAAGAGTGGAAAAGAAACAGAAAGAGAATTTGGGAGTCCTCCTGGACCCACAGCTGACTTTAGAACACCATTTGTTGGCTGTGACCAGGGGGGCATTTGCCCAGGTTCGCCTGGTGCACCAATTGCGTCCCTACCTGAACCGGGAGTCACTCATGCCCTTGTGACCTCAAGACTGGACTACTGCAATTGCGTTCTACATGGGGCAGCCCCTGAAGAGCATTCGGAGACTTCAGCTTGTCCAGAAATGCAGCCGCGTGAGCGATTGTGGGTGCACCCCGGTACACCCACATTACACCTATCCTCCGTGAGCTGCACTGGCTGCCTATTGGTCTCCGGATACGCTTCAAGGTGCTAGTCGTCACTTATAAAGCCCTTCATGGTATTGGACCTGGGTACTTGAGAGACCGCCTCCTGCCAATTACCTCGGACAGACCGATTAGATCCCACAGACTAGGCCTTCTCCGAATCCCATCTACCGGCCAATGCCGATTGTCTACCACTCGGAGGAGGGCCTTCTCTGTGGCTGCTCCGACCCTCTGGAACGAGCTCCCCGTGGAGATTCGGACCCTCACCACCCTTCAGGCCTTCCGCAAAGCCCTTAAAACCTGGCTGTTCCGACAGGCCTGGGGGCTGACGAGTTCCCGTCCCCGCTCGAACTGTGTGGCTGTTGATTGTTTTTAAATTCCTTTTGTAGTGCTTGTTTGTTGTTTTTCTTCTTGTCTGTATCCCCTCCCTTTGATTTGTTAGCCGCCCTGAGTCCCTCCGGGAATAGGGCGGCATATAAGTGCAATCAAAATCAAATCAATCAATCAATCAATCAATCAATCAAAGAATGAAAAAGAGAGAGTGAAAGAGAGTGAGAGAGAATGAGAGAGGAAAAGAAACAGAGAATGAAAGAAAGGGAGAGAGATAGAAAATGAGAGTTAAAAAGAAATAGAGAGAATGAAAAGGACAAAGAGCGTGAGATGGAGGGGGAGAGAGAAACGGAGAGAGAGAATGAGAGTGGAAAAGAAACAGAAAGAGAGAGAATGAAAGAAAAGAAACAGAGAATGAGAAAGAGAGAGAGAAAATGAGAGTTGAAAAGAAATCGAAAGAATGAAAAAGAGAAAGAGTGTGAGATGGAGAGGGAGAGAGAAAGGGAGAGAATGAGAGTGGAAAAGAAGCAGAAAGAGAATGAAAGAGAGAGAGAGAAAGAGAGAATGGGAGAACAAAAGAGGAAAAGAAGCAGAGAAAGAGAGGGAGGGAGCAGGAGGGAAGGAGGGGAAGAGGAATCATCATATGACGGGAGACCCCCAGGACGGATACAAAGAAACCCAGCTAATTATTGCGTTTTTTATTTCCCCTTGTTTTGACGGCTCGAGACACACAATGGGTTCCTCTCAGGGGGCGACAGGCCAGACCGGATGCTCTTGGCTTGCTCTGAACACCAGGCGCTGTTTTCCTTTAATCACTGTTTTCGCGGAGCGCTTTCTTTTTCTCCCGGCTGCTTAATTTGGCTTCAAGCAACATTAATATAGATAAATCATGTGGCAGTGCTAGAAATTACGGCTCTGAAGAGCTGGTTGTAGTCGGGCTCGGCTGCCAGCTGACTTTCTTTCTGTAATATTATTAGCGCTTCTGCTTCAGCTTTGGCCTTGGCTTGCCGGCTGGCCTTCCATCCCAGCGTCCTGGGTTGGCTTCCCTTTTTCCTTTTGCCCAACTTCGTTGTCTGTTTTGCAAGAAGGGGAAAATTCTCCCGCCAGCAATAGCAATAGCAATAGCAGTAGACTTATATACCGCTTCATAGGCCTTTCAGGCCTCTCTAAGCGGTTTACAGAGAGTCAGCATATTGCCCCCAACAATCTGGGTCCTCATTTTACCCACCTCGGAAGGATGGAAGGCTGAGTCAACCCTGAGCCGGTGAGATTTGAACCGCTGACCTGCTGATCTAGCAGTAGCCTGCAGTGCTGCTTTTTAACCACTGCGCCACCTTGGCTCTAGGGGGATGCGCCAGGATTTTGGGGATGAGTTTTACAAGAGATTTACTGCAAGAGTTCTAACACATATTATATTTCCCCCCTCCCCCCTCCCCCTAAAACCCCCCTCCCTTCCCTCCCCCCCGACTTCCCAGAGCCCGTACACGGTATAGCTTTTTAACAAACACAGTCTAAAATATCTTAAAACAAAGAAGATTTTTTTTTTTAAAAAAAGGGAAAGTCGATAAGATATCTACATTGGACTCAGCTTCTTACTGTTACCCAATACTTTAAACAGTTTAACTTATTGCTAATCTTAAGCATAGGCTATCTGGCGTTTCTTAGTCCCATATTTGCTTTGTGTATAGTCAATCCACTTTTTCCAGTCTCGTTTATATCTCTCGTTTGAGTGGTCTTTAAGATATGCTGAAATTTTTGCCATCTCGGCTAAGTTTATAACTTTCAAAGTCCATTCTTGAGTTGTAGGCAAGTCTTCCTTCTTCCAGTATTGCGCCACCAACAGTCTTGCTGCCGTTATTAAGTACAGAACCAAATTAGTCTCTACCGCTGTAAAGTCAGTACATATACCTAGTAAAAATAACTGAGGGGTGAATTTTATCCTTCTTTTGAAGATATTTTGCATGATCCACCACATTTTTATCCAAAATGCCTTAACTTTTCAATTTACTGCAAGAGGAAGAGGGACAGAGAGAGAGTAAATCCTTTCCCTCCGGATGTGGTTTGCAAGAGGTGAAGCGTGACACTGTGGAGCTGGGCCGCCTTCATGTTTATAATAAAAAATAAACACAATAGGAATCTTCAGAGATTTAAAAACTCTTCTTATTTTTTTTTTTTACTGAAAAAAGGGACTTAGGATCATTTTTCACACTTACGACCATTGCAGCATCCCCAGGGTGACGTGATCAAAATTCAGATGTTTGGCAATTGACTCGTATTTATGACGGTTGCAGGGTCCCAGCTGGGGTCACGCAATCTCCTTTTGTGACCTTTGGACAAGAAAAAAAGTCCACGGGGAATCCAGATTCACTTAACAACTGCGTTACTAACTGAACAACTGCAGCGATTCACTTAACAACAGTGTCAAGAAAGCTGGTAAAATGAGACAAAACTCACTGAACAACTGTCTCGCTTAGCAAGAGAAATGTTGGGCTCCGTTTGTGGTCGTAAGTCGAGGACTACCTCCAGTCAGGAAAGGGACTGGCGTGTTCATTCTGATTTTTTTGCCGGGATAAATTCACCCCGTTGTCTTCATCTACCATGGCTTCCCCTCCTCTTAAAAAAACATTTCTGGAGGGATTTGGCCACCGTATCTCTGAGTTTCTATCTTGCTGGTTTTTTTCATCTCCAGTCCTTTCCCGGGGCTGCATGAAATTAGAGAGCCACCAAACTGGGCTGCGTTAAGAAGCGGCCGTGCGCGGGGAAATTGAGAAGGAGATGCAAACAGAATTGGATTATATCTGGACACCAAGGAGAAAACACAGAATTTGGGGAGGGAAGGGAGGCAGGCAGGCTAGAGGTGTTCCAATGAGGAGGATGCCAGGAAGGGAGGGAGGGAGACAGAGACAGGGAAAGAAATGAGATGGAGAGGAAGAGAGAGAGAGAGAATGAGAGAGGGAGAAAAGAGACAGAGAGAGGGGTGGAAAGAAGGAGAAAGAGAGAAAGAAAGAGAGAGAGAGAGAGAGAGAGAGAGAGAGAGAAGAGGAGAGGAGAGGAGAGGAGGGAAGGAAAGGGAAGGGAGAAGAGAAGGCTCAATTGTGGTCAAAGTCAAGGGCTACCTCCTTTCAGATAGTTTCTTTTCTTCATCATCATCATCATCTCCTCCTCCTCCTCCTCCTCCATCATCACTGGAAGCTTTCAAGAAGCAGCTGGACAGCCACCTGTCAGAAATGATATAGGGTTTCCGGCTTGAGCAGGGGGTTGACTGGATGACCCACAAGGTCCCTTCCAACTCTGTCTATTCTATTCTATTCTATTCTATTCTATTCTATTCTATTCTATTCTATTCTACTCTACTCTACTCTACTCTACTCTTTTCTTTTCATTCCATTTCTCCTCCTCCTTTTCTCCTCCTCCTTCTCTTCTCCTCCCCTTCCCCTCCTGCTCCTGCTCTCTCCTCCTCCTCCCCTCTCCCCTCCTCTCTTCCTCCTCCTCCTCCTCCCCGCCTCCTCTTTCCCCTCCTCCTCCCTTTCTCCCCCTCCCCTCCTCCTCTCTTCTCCTCCTCCCCTCTCCCCTCCTTCCTCCTCCCCCTCTTCCTCCTCCTCCTCCCCCCTCCTCTGCTGCTGAAGAAGGCATCGGCCATAGCCTTTCTCTCTTAGCCGAGAGGGAAAGCAGTAACCGGACTCTCTTCATTTCATGGCTTCAAACAGCCCGGCTCCTTTGAAAACCCCCGTGATTCCTTCATTCCTTCATGCCCGGTTCCTGCAACCATCCTTCATATGTTTTAGCCTACTGAGGTTCTGTAAATGTGTAATCAGAATTATGATTGGGTGGAGCAAACCTCAAAGCATGCATTGAATATTTGATCTGTGAGGGGGAGGCAGGGGGCTCCTGTTAAAATCAACCACCCCCTGAAGTACAGATGGTATAACACAGAGGAATACTTGAACGTTATGTTCTTCTCACCTGTTAATCAACATGGAATAGATTATATATTCCTGTAGGCTGTTGTGAAGGGTATCTGTTGGCCAACGATGAGCTTAATGAAAAGATAAGAAGTATACAGATAGTCCTTGATTTACAACTATTCATTTAGCAACCATTCAAAGTTACATGGCACTGAAGAAAGGGACTTAGAAGCGACCCACATACTTACGACCATAGCAACATCCAATCTGGGAGTTCGGAAACAGAATTCCGGGTTGCCCATAAGGACATTTTTTGCTCTCCGGAGACTTCAAGGAAGTCTCCTGAAACCTCTGGGGTGGCGGGGGAGACGGTTTCCACCCT